>NW_012146078.1:1612970-1614816 GCF_000956105.1 Propithecus coquereli | reverse complement strand
CACTGTTGGTGGGAATGTAAATTAGTACAACCTGTGTGGAAAACAGTATGGAGATTTCTCAAAGAACTAAAAATAGAATTGCCATTAGATTCAGTAATCCCACTACTGTGTATATACCCAAAGGAAAAGAAATCATTATACCAAAAAGATAACATTCACTCATATGTTTAGCTCAACACTGTTTACAATAGCAAAGATATGGAATCAACACAAGTGTGCATCAACTGATGTTTGAATAAAGAAAATGGTGTGTGTGTGTGTGTGTGTGTGTGTGTGTGTGTGTAAAACTACTCAGCCATAAATAAAGAATGAAATAATGTCTTTTGCAGCGACACGGATAGAATTGGAGGCCATTATCTTAAGTGAAATAACTCAGAAACAGAAAGTCAAGTACCATGTGTTCTCACTTATAAGTGGAAGCTAAATAATGTATACACATGATCATAGAGAGTGGAAAAATAGACACTGCAGATTCATAAAGGTGAGAGGGAGGGAGGCTGGGAGGTGGGTGTGGAATGAAAAATTACTTAATGGGTACAATGTATATAATTGAGGTGATGATTACACTAAAAGCCCAGAATTTATCACTATACATTATATTCCTGTAACAAAACTTTACTGGGACCCCCTAAATCTGCTTTAAAAAAAATGCCTTCCTGAGTAGCATCCTATAATTAACTCTATGGAGTTTCCCTCTTTCCATTCCTGCTTGACCAGCTTTCCTAGGATTAGATCCTGAAACCCTACGATCTCTAAGCAACTCCTGCTCTTACTCTAATCATCTATTTTTCCTGCAATCCATTTGCTGTTATTTCATTCCTCCAAACACTTCTGTTCTTCCCATCTCAGACCCTGGCCTTCATCACAAATTAGAAGATAGTTATTGTGACTAGTTTTGCTTCTCTCTAGTTCATTATTTCTGACGTTAGGATTTAAAGCATTCATTCCTTTATAAGTGATAATCTCATCAGTGACAAAACTCATAGTGAATAGTATCCACAATAATTTAAGGAAGATGTTTTTGCCATGAGAATACTTTAATAATTTTATTTCCCATGGTAAACATAATTCCCATTAAAATTCACATCAAGGCCAAGATAGTAGAAGGTTTAAAACAACTGAATTTTTTTGATCATAACTCAAATGGGCAAGACTTTCAAATCTCAACAACATGCACCTGCAGAAACATGGTGATGCTATTGTTTAATATATCTAAACAATTAAATGCTGAGATATTGTGTTTGTGAGTAAATGTGAAACAGGTGCTTCTTTGGATTGTTAACATAAGGATGTTTTCTAACCAAGAGGAATGCAAGGTTTCTGTTATGGAAACACAGATTAGAATGATATCGATTTAAATATTAAATTATCCAAGTTACCCGATATTAATAAATTTGACATTGAGAATCACTGTGGCATCTCAGATTCATCTTAGATGTCAACAGATCATGAATACTGCAACACCAAGTGACTTCTCTGGAATGTTTTCAAGATTGATCATACACACTTCTGTCCTTAGTACATTACAGATGGGAAGAATATGTGGAATCCAATTTCCTTTACCATATTTAGGAAGTAATTGGTCTTTAGAATTTCTAAAGCTTCTTCACACATAGGAGAGTTACCTTACAGTCCAATGCTGTGACTGCTCCAAAATGGGTCTTGGCCTGGAGCTATATGTGGGTCAAAAGAGGCCTTCACAGAAGGGTGTTAAGAAAAAAGAGAAAGAAGGGATTTTTTATTCATGCTAAAATCCTATCTACTTCAATAATCCCCATTAAAGAAAAGATAGCTTTTCCAAAGTGCTATTCCTTAGTGAAGGTAAGTATTTCTGATGATAATCTTT
>NW_012146078.1:1603499-1609766 GCF_000956105.1 Propithecus coquereli | reverse complement strand
AAAGGCAACATGACATGCAGGGAACACCGCAGTCTTGTCCTCCTGGCTCATCTCCCTCCTCAGCTCCCACATCCTTCCTTCAGAAGCCAGCGAGGCGTCTCGCCTTGACAGACTCTGTTATGGAGTCCTCATTCCTTACTATGACAATTCCTTGGCTGCTTTTATCCCATACTTGACTCTGCTTCGAATCTTTCCGGATCCCTCTCACTTGCAGTGTAAAAATTTAAATGGTGAGTGAGACAGAGGGTATTTCTCTCTGGACCTTTTCTGGCTAGACATACACTGCTGACATTTTTTCTCTATTTCAACAATCTCATGTTGGCAAAGGACACTTCACAACAATGAAGCGTTCACTTCCTATAGCTCTAGACAGGATCTGGGACAAATATCACAAATATCTATCCACAGATGCTACCATGTGGGGATTTCCATCCTCCCCACCATGTGATCATGGGGTTTTGGTGGTACAGACTGACAAGAAAGAGAGTTACACACTAGTGGCTAAATTCTGCTTTCCTTTCTCAGTCCCTCTAAACTCCTAACCTGAGCCTAGAAAAATTCTGATCCCCTTTTCATGTGGAAGTAAAACTAAGTGTATGTGTATGATGTGTGTGTTCGTGTGTGTATACATACATACATATATGTGTGTCTATATATATAGGAACACATGCATTTCTCCTCTGTTCTTTGGCTTATTATATATATGTGTGTTCTGAGGTTTCCAATTTTGCCCGTAATACTCAAAGCCAAGTTGAGAAAACTTTTTAAATAATAAAAAAATCAGTAGGGAACTTTCTTCTCTTTAGTTTCAGTCTATTGTAATCAAAAGCCATTCAGGAATTGAAATAACTGTGTTTTTAAGACAGATCTGCTTTCCATTGTAATGAATAGTACTGATTTAGGTAAGAGTTGTAAATAATATTATTAATAATATACTTATTTTCATAGTACTCTAATTTGTATATTTTCTTTATATGTTCTTGTAATAACCCCGTAATTATGTCAAGTGGAATTAACATACGTTGACTATTACTAAGCACCGTGACTTGTTTTATCTTATTGATGCCCACAGTGATGTCAGCCATAAACAAAATCGCCCCACTTTACCCATGAGAAGACTAAGGTTTCAATGATGTAAGCGATTATTTAAGTTTGCCTCACATTAAATGCTGGAGGTGAAATCTAATCTATATCTCTCTAGCCTTTTCTACTGCACTATATCTTTTATATGAAATATTTCAAATTTATGTAGATATACATGCATCATTTAACTTTCTAAACTACTGGGAAAAGAACAAATAATACTCTAAAATGATACAACTCTATGTTTCTAAATTTCAAACCATTAGGTAAACATACACATATATTAAAAAGAAACATTGAAACTCCCTCTAATAACTTTTTCATCATAGGACACAATTTATGGCTTTCTGCCATTTAATAATGAAAGTTAAATTTTCTGTGATATTACTGGCATTGGGCATAATAACTCATTCTCCAAAACCAATTTATACAGAAAACATTCAATACAAAGATGATTGAGTTCCTGTATTTCTCTTTTGTCATTTGGCAGCAATTTGTGTGAGACTCAAGAAAGATAGAGTGAGAACTGATGGTAGCAATTTCTTCAAGATATGTGGAAAAGACCAAGAGTATTGAAAGCATGTGTCAGTTAAAATCCTTCATTTTAGATTAAACTCATGGTCGGCAGTGACAGAAATCCCTAAGAAGATATCTATCTTTAAGAATTAATAGAGCTTTATCTGAGGATTAGTCTTGGTCAAAAAAACGTTTTTTTTTTTTCTTTCAGTTACTCATTTGACAACCATTGTGACCACAGACAGCAGTGGACATTCGAATCTGTTTTTCCAAGGTGTGTGAATGTTGGAATGTGTCTTTAGTAGTTTCACAATTTATTTTGACGGCACAATGGAATTTGTAACCTCTGTTCACCAACACTCAATCAATGTGTCAGTTACTACTATCATTGAAAATAAACGTTTTGTGAATGCAATAACCAAGTAAGGTGGTTGGCAACTTCATTTGTAGAACTGACAATTTCAATTTCCGAGCTTTTAGTATCTTTTATAACCTCTGAAGGTAAGACCATAACATCATGTCTTTTCCTATATATTTCAAACCACCTGAAGTGTTTTTTGCTTCAGTAATCAACATTGTAGTTATCTCCTCACAATCATTCCAAACATTCTGCACTGTGAAGCAGCTGTGTGGATTGGATGGGATTGAGTAGCCCTTGAGTGGTCCACAGCCTTCAGGTCCCAAACTCCTTACTACATCTAATGCCACAGCTATTCACACAGCAAATGGTTCTGGCAACCTAGGAACAATCCAATTAATACACGGCATTTTTGTGGCTACTTATATTAATTCAAGGTTATCCCAATTATCATGGAAATTGATATTTATGAAGAGGATTCTAGAACTGGATGCCCATGTCCTCCTGATGATGTGGTTTATGGATGTGACATCAGTTTGTCACCCCGAGGGACACCAATTTGAAGATAAAACCGAAACACAGAACTGTCCAGAGATTTGACCAAACCATGCACAGACATGTTATTTCTCTAAATCTTTTAAACCATCTAAAAAAAGTCTCTTTATAACTTTAAGTCATTTGGAGATAGATTTTGCATAACAAGTCAAATAGTAATAATTGAGTCTCTCCTTAAATCATAAGTATAGTCAAAACAAATATTTCTGTAGCCAGAAATATTGTGCCTCATGATTTTTAGTTTATTTACATTATCTTAGATTATTTGGTGAGTGATCAAAGAGAAATCTTATATTTTTATTCATTTGCTGAAAAGGTTAAAAGCAAAGGATACTGTATTTTAGGTCACATACTTGGCTGATTAATGTCTAGTATCCTCTTTCTCTGTAATCTAATCTTAAGACAACAATGGCATCACATTGATCATCTAGTTTAGCAATCTATCTGAGGCTTGAATTCTATTTTAACTGGTCATTAGCCAACCCTTGAACACTTGTAGCAATAGGAAACTCACACTTCTTGAGACAGCCACTTCTACCTTTATTCAAAAATTTTTGGTGAGCTTTATTTTTAGGATACTCAGTGCTACTCAGTTTACTTCTGCAAACTTTAATGGTACCATTTTTCTTTTTCTCTAGGTAATAATGTGTCACTTTTCTGTCACTTTATGCAAAGCATCCTATTTCTAGTTGCCTTTAAAATTCCTGCTGTCTTTATTTATGGATATTACTTCTATTATCATTTTTTAATAGATCCACTTCAGGCTGCTATGTTTTTCTTGTTAGGTCAATTATGATTAGTGGGATTAAGGAAAGGAATTGTTATTCTCATAATATTTTTCTGTAGGAGAAGTCAAAAATTATTAAAACCGACTGTGGCAGACACTGTTAGTAACAAGTTGTCCATTGCCTAACAAGATATTTAACTTTTTTGCTTGCTGAAAGAACTCCTACTTTGTTGAACATGGCAACATGCCCAGCAAAATAAAAGGGCATTTCCCTATGTCCTTTACAGACTGGAGTGGTAGAAGTGATCGAGAAACACAATGCTGGCCATAGAGAAATAAAAGCAAGTTTTTCCATGGGACATTCATGAGAGGAATGGTTTCAAATGGCCCGTGCCTCTTGCCCTGTGTCTTTTTCCTTGAACAGAAAATTAGAAGGAACATGAGTCCATGTTGGAATTATGAAATATTGCCCCTAGATTCCCTATCCTCAGACTTCTCATTACATAAGAAATACAAAAAACCTTGATTTTTAAGCAAATATTTTCCAATCACGGCTAAAAAGTAATTAGTAGTAATAAACTCTTTTCATCAAAATAAATGTGTTCTCTTAAAAACTGGACAGTAATGTTAAATTTTAACAAGGAAGACTGTGGAGTTAGCAAGGATTTAAAATGTTCAAGGATTTAAAGATGTGCCCCTCCATCTCTGGAGGATGGTCCAAATGACCTCTGGGTGATCTTTTAATTACAATAGCATCTCTTTAATATTCAGATCTTGCAATAGATAAAGAATGGTGTGGACCCCTTAGGTTTCTATGACCCAGTTGTTTTGAGACACTTAAGTAACCTGCTATTGTACAGTGGGGGAAAACATATATACGTATGTGTATGTATAGGTTATGTGTTTATACACACACAAACACACACATACACACTCACACACAGGGGTGGGGGGAAATGGAAAGAGAGAGGAGATACACAGGGACTGAACAAGAATACAGACATGTAAAATCCCAACAGAGTCCTGAGAGTACATATAAAACAAAATATTACGAAAATTAGAAAAGTTCTAACCATGGAATTAAAATATTTACAATGTCCCCAATCTCCGTCACCAAAGACACTGGGGATATTTGCATGTCAGTAGTAGTTTAAAGGGGAAAACACACTGAGGCTATTTCACTTGTTTTTGTTTCTATCAACTTTGATTTTAGCTAATTTATAACTTTAATTCACCCAAGTATCTGATTTTACAATATACTAAAAATAAGATCATAATCATTATTATCATTATCACCAAGGCCAATATGTAAATTATTATACATATTAGCAGTGACTCAAAGGAGTAAATATTAATATTCTCATTTTATAGATTGGGAAACTGTGAATTAACTATAGTATTATAAATATTTCAGGCCATGTTACATAATTAGTGGCAAGTTGAATGACACAGACCTAGATGCAGGCCTGACTCAGGTTTACTGACTCAGTATATTAAAGCAGTCATATTTTGAGGATCAAATTAAAAGAATAAGATTACTGCTATCACTATAGGCATGTCTATCACAAACACATACCTGAAACATTAGATTGCCACAGTCTACTATTACGTCTCATTTGATGACCATGGCATAGTTTTCTCGCTTGAAGCTTTGTGCATGCCATCTCATACACAAAGACTTTCCTGCCATCCCCAACACAAAATCCCTTCCCCAAGGAAGGGATGATCCAGAAGGATAATAAGTCAATGACAGCAAATGTACTAAGGTAAACATAATAAAGAAAAAGAATTTGTTGTCTTTGTTGGGTTTTCTTATTGTTTGTCCATTTTCTGTGTCAGTGATGCCTGCCCTAATGTTTTGATTTTCTATCTGCCATCTACTCTGGGACTATTTAGTTTGTTCTTATTTTTTCCAGCTTTTTAGCATAGGACCTCATATCATTGACTTAACATCATTCTTCTTTTCTTATATAAGCATTGACCTTACATAAACTATCAATTCTCTCTAAATACCGATTTTGTTGCATCCAACAGAATTTGCTATGTAGTGTTTTCACTCTCATTTATTTAGAAAGATTTTCTAATTTCTCTTGTTATTTTTGATCCACAAATTATGAATTAGTATGTTGATTGATTTCCCAATATTTATACATTTTTAAGATATCTTATTTTTTTGACTTTTAATTTAACATAATTGTGGGCAGAGAGTTATATTATGTATGAGTTAATTGTTTCATTTTACTGTGACTTTTTTAAAGACCCTACAAATGGTCTATCTTGGTGAAGATTTCATGTACATTTAAAAATAATGTATATTGTGTAATTTTTAGATCTGTCAAGAATTCTGAAGGATTTGAGATTTTATCCAACTTTCAAGCTAATGAGTATGTCACAGATTTGTGGATGGCAGAAGGCAAGAGACTCCTTTGTCAGAGACAAAGTTTAATTTGTTACTCACAGAAAGAGCAGTAGCCAGAGTATCAGCATGTGTACTGGTTTCTGGAGCCCCAATTCCTATAGAGTAATTTGAAGAAGGCACATGACATGAACTGTGTTATAAGAAAGAAACCCTGATTAGATAATTTGCATCCTTTATAATGGCAATATGCATGCCTGCCCTTTGCATTATATCTATCTTCCCAGTCTGTTTGTTGTATAAACATCTTTGAAGGTTATTCCAGAACAAAGGCAGTCACTGCCTCTTCTAGCAAGACATAGAAATGTAAAAGAACCATGGAGAATTGTCCCTCAATAATATGTAGTGCTCTATAAATGTCAGTGAAATCAAGTTGGTTGATAGTGCTGGTCACATCTTTTAAAACTTTATTGATTTTTATTGTCTACTTGTTCTATTGATTATAGAGAGAGGAACATTAAAATACACAAGCATTATTGTTGATTTGTCTATTTTATCCCTTTTTTGTCAATTTTGGCTTCATGTATTTTAAAGCTCTGTTGTTTAGTGCAATCACATTTAGAATTATTAAATATTGCTATTAAGTTAATTCTTCTGTCATTATAAAATGTT
>NW_012146078.1:1599371-1602402 GCF_000956105.1 Propithecus coquereli | reverse complement strand
GTATGTATATTTTCTATTGACCTGTCTTTAAGTTCATTTATCCTTTCCTTTGCTCTGTCCAAACTCCTGTTAACCATGTCTAATGAATTATTCATTTCTGATATTGTTGTCTTCATTTCTAATATTTTCATTTGTTCTATAACAGATTCCTCTTTCTCTTGTCATTCCACCAATGGTAAGAGCAGCTGTGTAGTTTTCTCACATAATTATTATCACTCATCACTTAAGGAGTGTAGTTCTTTCTAGTTTCTTTGTGTAACCAGATCTTTGATAGGTTCATAAAATCTATTTTGTAGATTATCTGGATTGTTTTGGTTATTAGGATGTATCTGTTGCCACTTTCCACATTTGAACTGGAAACAAACATGCCATATAGTTTTGTTAAACTTAAAATTATAGAAATATATCTATGAATATAATTTTATTTTCAAGTCAACCAATAAATAGAGCAATCATCCTACGGATGGAAGAGTATATCAAGAATCTAGAGACTCATGCTCTGGAACTTGCACTGTCACTGATTACCTGTGCGGCTTCTGGGAATATGTTTTAATCTTGTAGTGTCTTCATGACTAAATGTATTAGAATGGTTGTCACTGTAAAAAGAGGGAGAGAATAGTATTCAAATAAGAAATATAGAAGACTTCATCTTTATTTAATATTAAATTTCCTTGAAAAAGAAAAATATGAAGCAATTATGACAGAATGTTAACAATTATTAATTCTGGAAAGTCAATACCATATTAGCCTTTGTAATTTTCCATGGTTTTTGTATTAAATAAATTTTTCAAAATTAAAAAAACTTAATAATAATATAAATACATCACTCCACCCAGCGGAGCAACAAATGATATGAAGGAAAAATTATTGAAGATCAGCCAAGATAAGGGGTCTAATAATGCTAAACTTACAAAAATCCCCAGGAAATTTTTAATGGCCTGGTGTTCCATTCGTTGTCAGGAACTCCACTTGTCTAATGTGAAAGTTAGCACATCCAACTGCAAAAGTCCTAGAGAAATGACAAAAGGAAAAGGTTTCTTTTTGAATTACCAAAGCTTTATAGAATCCCAAAGGTCTCCCTAAAAAAAAGGGCACATATGCAGGTATATGAATAGGCACAGTGTTTTGTTTCAGTTTGTCATCCTTCAAATATACTTAAAAATATAAGAATTTAAGCAATGCGGCAAAAATACAGGGTCCAGAAATATAGCAGATGAGCTATGATATTTAACAATCACACAGAAGCACAAAATATTAGGATTTGAGAGGGCTTAGAGTGTTCTGTTTCATCACATCCATTTTAAATCAGAAACTAAGATCTAGAGATCCAAAACCACACTAGAAATTGTTAAAATAAATAGGTCTAGAAGTCTATTCTCTCAGTCTATTGCTCTGTGTACCATTCCACCAACTTCCAGACAATTCTCACCAGAACATTCAGGGAGCTCTTTAATACTACCCTCTCCCTCACTATTGCTCTACTATGTCCACTCAGCAACCAAATTTTATTATTTCTTTATTTCAAAACCAACTTCAAGTTGGTTTCAAAATCAACTTCAAATCCAACTTCAAGATATATTTGTATATTTTAATTATCAAAAATAGGAGTAGGCCAGGAGCAGAGGCTCACACTTGTAATCCTACCACTTTGGGAGGCCAAGGTAGGAAGATGGCTTGAGGCCAGGAGTTTGAGACCAGCCTGAGCAAGAGAGATACTCTGTCTCTACAAAACAAAATCGAAAAATTAGCTGGGTGTGGTGGCACATGCCTATGCTTCAGCAACTCGTGAGGCTGAGGCAAGAGGATTGCTTGACCCCGGAAGTTTGAGGTTGCAGTGAGCTACGATGACACCACTGCACTCTAGTTCAGGGGACTGAGTGAGACCCGGTCTCAAAAAAAAAAAAAGGAGTAGAGCTAGTAAAAGTACAGAGACTCAATTATGTGAATTGGGAAACCGAAGTCACAGTCTAATTTTTCTGTTTTATTAATCATAACTTATTCATCAGTATAACAATGTACCACATTACAACCCAGAAAATCTGGGTTTATTCGCACTAGGCATTTTAGATGTCTCATCACTATGCTTTAAGATATCTTTTACTTTTGTCCTTTCGTAAACAGTCCTCTTGTCACCAATCCCCAGTATTTAGCCTTTCCATCCCATTTTTATGCTGCTTCCAGTCATATTGTTCTAAGATATAGCTTAGATCTTGCTACTTCATTTTTTGGAGGCATTTATCATCATCCAGGTATACACACACAAACACATACCCCTAAAATGCTGTAACTTGGCATATAAGAATCTCCATGCAATAAAATTTGAATTTGTTCATTTGTTTCATCTGATACAGAGTGGGGACTTGAAGAGGAAAAAGGACTCCACTTTGGGAAGTACCTGGACCAGGAAAAGGATACTGTGAAGGACATTGCTTAAGTTCCCCAAAGCATAGAACAGAATAGAGCAATGACTAACATAGAGCCCAGCACTATAGCTCGGAGCTACCATCAGGGAAAGATGGCTGATGGTGTGTCTAAAATCCTCACCCCGTTTGTGCTTTAAAAACACAGTCATCAATCATTTTGTCACCTTTTGAGTAGAATAAGTTCTCTTCCTATGATTTGAGACACCGTCCACTAATCATTTAGTCATCTCAAAACGACATAAAGCAGCAAACCCTACTTCACAAGAAATAGCAAATGATTACCGCAGACCTAATGAAGTAGGAGAAAAGCTCAAATTGCATGTACTTTGGAGTAAGTGGAATTGATATGCCTAATGTTGAACCAATGACTGTTGTCAGAGAAAATAGGATACCCTCATCAGTCATTGGCTATTCCTTATTTATGTATCAAATTTGGGGATGGTAGGTGGAGGCAATTCCACCCAAGCCACAGGAAATGGGTTCACTAATGGAAAGAGGAGTTCTCGTGCCATAAAAAGAAGAAAGAGAAAAGAAATACTCTGGAAACTATACCAACTATCTGTTACTAAGCATAAAAGAAAATCTAAAAAATAATTTGATAAGAGATC
>NW_012146078.1:1596763-1598864 GCF_000956105.1 Propithecus coquereli | reverse complement strand
TTCCATGTGTGAAATCTTGCTGTGAGGCTGCATAAGGCAGAATTAAAAATAGATTTAATGTGTATTACATCTCTACCACATAAGAAAGACCTACATGAACTCCTTCAGGTCTGTCACATCCCATAATTATTTCAATAACAGAATTAAATTTACATGTACAGCTGTGATATCCCTTGTCTGGTCAACCTACAGGGCTCAAGAATAGGTCATCTGATTATAATGATATGTGCACAAAGCTTACCCACTCTGAGATGGTGACAATTCAAATTTTAAAAGTGCAACAGAAAACAGAAGGCTTAATGTATCAATTTAATATGTAAATAATCTACAACTGAAATAAAGTGAAAAGACATTTGTAATGATGACAAGTTACAAACGCATGATATGAAAATAGATGATGGACCCACTTCATGGTTATGGAAAATGTGGATCCTCTTGCCATTATTTTCCATATTAATCAACTGAGCAACCAAACTATTAATAATTATAACAGAATTGCTTCCATTGGACAAAGACTGAAAGTATTTCTATGCCTGAAGAACTGATGATTACATTGTTATTCAAACAAGCAAGCATTCATGGTCTGATGAGTACTTATGAAAAATTTTTAGAAGAAGCCTTTACAATTAGAAAAAAAAATCTGTTAACATTTATTGAAGCTATGTTTAAATTCACAATATGCTTATCTCAAAAATTGGAAGAGAGATCAATATGAAAAATGCAGTAAGTATGTTGAGCATATTTTATGTACTAACAATTCAGAGATCTACAATAACTATGGACTTTTACTTTCATTTAGGATTTTTCTAAATGGGAAGTCATGAATGAACAACCTATCAACTCACCTTTTATTTTTGTAAATAAAGTCATATTAAATTAGACCTATATCACACAAACTATATCCAGGATGCCTCCACTAAAGTAGTTTTTTAAAAAAATCTTTTGGATATTATTGTCATTTTCTTCTATTCCTTTTTCAGTCAAAGCCATACTTTGGAGAAGACTTTTGTTTCTGGGAATATTAGGGTAATAGGTACTGGGTTCACCAAATGGTGCTAGAATAATTTAATATTCAAATGCAAATAATTAGTCCCAAATTTTATCACCCACCATACAAAATATTAGCTAGAAGTAGATGAATCATAATCCTAAATGAAGACCTAAAACTGTAAAATTTCTAGAAGATAACAGAATCAAATTTTTGTGAACTTGGGTTAGCAAAGATATGGTTAGGTAGGACACAAAAAGCACTAACCATAAGATAAAATATCGACAAAATATCGAGATTAATGTTTTTTTCCTTTCAAAAACACTGTTAAGGAAGTGAAAAAGCAAGTCATAGACTAGGAAAAAAATATTTGCATAACATATATCAAATAAAGAACCGGTACTCAGAAAATATAAAGAACTCTTACAACTCAATAATTAGGAGACAAAATATTCAATAAAACGTGGATAAAATATTTTCATAGAAAATTCACCAAATATGATCTATAAGTAGTAAATAACACATGAAAAGGTCTTCAATAGCATTAGTCAATATAGAAATGTATAATACCACAAGATACACTACACACCCATTAGAATAGGTAAAATCTGAAAAGATTGATAAGTGCTGGTGAGGATGTAGCAAGTGGAACTCTCACACATTGCAAGGAAAATGCAAAATGGTATGATGACTTGAAAAACAAGACACTTTCTTACTAAATTAAACCAACTCTTATCATACAACCCACTAATTCCACTCCTAGATATTTATCCCAGAAAATGAGAGCATATTTCCCCATGAAGACTTGTCCTTGTAAGTTTATAGCAGCTTTATTCACTGTAGGTAAAAATTGGTAACAACCCACATGTTCATCAACTGGAAAAATGGTTAAACTCAGCATTAAAAAGGAATGAACTAACGATACACACAAGAACATGGATGAATCAAAATCATCAAGATACATAAAAGAAGCCACAGAGTAAACACTATCTACACACTATTTGACTCTATTTAAATGACACTCTAAAAAAGGCAAACTCTGATGAAGAAAAGCACAGTGGCTGCTAGAAGCTGGGATTAGAGAGTGGGGATTATTGCAAAGGGGTGAAAGAA
>NW_012146078.1:1595257-1596713 GCF_000956105.1 Propithecus coquereli | reverse complement strand
AATGGCAATATGCATGCCTGCCCTTTGCATTATATCTATCTTCCCAGTCTGTTTGTTGTATAAACATCTTTGAAGGTTATTCCAGAACAAAGGCAGTCACTGCCTCTTCTAGCAAGACATAGAAATGTAAAAGAACCATGGAGAATTGTCCCTCAATAATATGTAGTGCTCTATAAATGTCAGTGAAATCAAGTTGGTTGATAGTGCTGGTCACATCTTTTAAAACTTTATTGATTTTTATTGTCTACTTGTTCTATTGATTATAGAGAGAGGAACATTAAAATACACAAGCATTATTGTTGATTTGTCTATTTTATCCCTTTTTTGTCAATTTTGGCTTCATGTATTTTAAAGCTCTGTTGTTTAGTGCAATCACATTTAGAATTATTAAATATTGCTATTAAGTTAATTCTTCTGTCATTATAAAATGTTTGTTTTTTCTTGTGATACTCCTTGCATTAAAATTTACTTTGTCTGATATTACTATAGTCCCTTCTTGCTGTTTACTATTTACAGGGCATACTTTTTTCAGTTCTTTTATTTTTAATCTTACTGCTTCTTTGTAATTAATGTTTCTGTCTTGTAAACAGAATATAGTATGTCTTGCTTGTTTACTCAATCTGACCACATCTGCCTTTTAATTGCAGTGTTTATTACATTTATATTTAATGTAGTGATTGATAGTTGGGTTTTTAAAAAATACCATTTTGCTATTTATTTTCTATTTGTTTCTTCTATTCTTCCATTTCTTCTGTTCTTTGTTTCTTTATTCCTATTTTGTTGTCTTCTTTCGAGTGTATTACTTATTTTTAAACTTAAACTTTATTTCTTACATTAACGTTTAAACTGTATTTTATTGTGCGGTATATGATTGTGTGTGTGTGTGCTCTAAAGTTTACAGTATGTTTCTTTATGTTATCAGCATTGCCTTCAAATACACTAATCCATGAATACTGTGAAAACCTTATAACAGCATAATTCTATTTATATTTTACTATTAGATACACCTTAAGCCTCACAATATAGTGCTGTTTGTGCTTTAAAAAGTAAATAATGTTTTCACTTTATTTTTTTAAGTTTATTTTGGCAAATTATTAAATTCAAGGTTGAAAGTCTTTTTTACATTTTTTTGGTTATGTTTGTTTGTCTTTTGGTTAGTTTGCTTGTTTATCTCCCAGAACTTTAATCATGTTCTCTAGTCTTCTAGCCACCAGTATTACTGGAAACATATCAGCCATAATTTGTGTATTCATTCTCTAGTTAATCTGTCTCATTTTTCTAGTTGCTTCAATTTTACTTTATGGCCATTTAACTATGATACAATGAGGTATGATTTTCTTTGTACTTATCCTGGTTGGAGGTCATTAAAATTCCTGGTAGTGTGGGTTGATATATTTTACCAATTTTGACAAGTTCTTGGTCTTTATCTCTTCAAATATGTTTTCTTCCCCATT
Source organism: Propithecus coquereli (assembly GCF_000956105.1). NCBI lineage: Eukaryota > Metazoa > Chordata > Mammalia > Primates > Indriidae > Propithecus > Propithecus coquereli. The sequence continues at coordinate 1,595,259 of NW_012146078.1, read as the reverse complement.
CT
>NW_012146078.1:1591358-1592908 GCF_000956105.1 Propithecus coquereli | reverse complement strand
TATAGTCAAATCTGCCTCTCATTGTGGTCAAATGACCAATCAGAGGGCTACTAGGTGTGAAGCCTAGAATAAAGTCTACATAGAAAGCTCCATGAATTTAGGGAAATGCATTAAAGTATTAAGTCCTGGTGCTGGAGTGGTTATAGGAGAGAGCGCGCTGGCGAATGTAACATTTCTGGAGGAAATAGCAGCCAAGGCTGAGGCAAATTTCCCCATTCGTAATTCTCTCTATGTCCATCTGCCAAGAAAAACTGAACAGCAGCAGCACCAGCTGTTCTTGTTGCTCCACAGATTGCAAGCCATGCTTCCCGAATTAACATCTCACCAACGCTTCCCCATTGAGTTTACATGAGACAGGAACTAAGTCAAGATGGGATCTAAGAAGAAAGAGAAAGTAACAAGGAAGCCTGATCACAAATTAAGGAGCAACAGCAAGAAGCTGTCAATATGAAGGGCAAGCTACATGAGCTGCAGAGGAATTAGTGCAAGATCAATTTGCAGAGGCGGGTAGGGGAGGGGGAGCAGGTGTTTCAGGAGTGAAAGTTGGGTAGACTACGATTCAGTCCTTTACCTCCCTATTTCATAAAAGAATGGGAGAAAATGAAAAGTAAAATAGCAGAGTATTATTAGTATTGCCCATATGCCAAGTAACTAACTCAATGTACTACTTTCAATTAGACAGATGCTCGAAAATTATGGATCAAATGAATTATGTCAACAGTATGTATTGCGTTAAACATTATTGTAGACAATTCTTTCCATCTTACTAAGGAAAGTAACTTCCAGTCGTGTAATAAAAGGAGTCCCATTTATTCTGTTTTGAGAATTGTACCCCAAGCCCACATTAGTCCGGTTCCTAAAGCAGAACTGCTTCCCTGTAGCTAGTGGCTGCTCTGACAGGATCAGCATACCTCAATGTCACCTGCCTAAGACATGAAGTGACAGTTCTTCACATGGTAAATTTCCTAAAGCCATTTTCTCTTCTCTTTCTTGCTTTTCTCTGTTCTTCCTCTCCTTTCCCCACTTTTTTCTAATTTTCATCTCCTCCAAAAATAGGACTGTGCTTCCTTCCACTAGACACACAGAATAGGTTAGAAAAATGCCTACAGTGTCATAGGTGGCAATACAACAGAGGAGCATCCTAATATTTGAAAACATGTGTCCATCTAGTATCCTCTAAAGTAATCCAATTCTGAGCACAAAACAGGGTAGAGATAAGTGTACAGTATCCTATGCTATGTCATATCATATAGGGGAATAGAAGGAAGGGATTTTAACCAACTTAGATATTAGATATATTTTAATCTTGAATATAAAAGTTTAAGACATTTATTGATGCTTCCATAATATGTTTTCTGAAAACTATTGAGGGGAAAAACGTTTTTAGAATTTAGTTTACTCAATTTATGTTTACTAAAACAAATCTGAAATATTTATACCCTTATTTTGCCCAGCATGCAAAGGTGAATATTCCATTCACCTATGTAAAGACAAATGAAAATTACTTAAATACATAAAAAACACTAAATGATGGCTAAGTATATTTTAAA
>NW_012146078.1:1586319-1587842 GCF_000956105.1 Propithecus coquereli | reverse complement strand
GACTTAATACAAACAATTTATCCCATAAAGGAAAGAACGAAAGCAAAGGAAGTACACAAAGGGAAAATACGTTCCAGAGAGAGTGGAACGGGTCAGTCTCTAGGAGTGGAGAAAAGTGCTGGAGGCTGAGCACGTGTTGCCTTTTATAAGCCCACTAGTTTGTCCCGCCTGTCCCCTGGCAGCGTTGGTTGCCATTTCCAGCCTTTGGGGGTGATTGACATGTTGGTATTATATAACAGATCACATTACAGGTTACATAACAGGGTAGATTATATAACAATTTCCCTTTCTGCGCATGTGTCTTTTCTAGAATTTTCCACGGAGCTGCACCCATGTTACGCTAATTAGATAGTAATGAGCTCTAAGCTACCAGGAAGTTTACCATACGTGTTCCCACCAGGGAATAGTTCCTAGATGCAATTTGGTTCCTAGCTACAATTCAGTTCTCGCTGTCCATCGTTAGCCACCTCCTTGCCAACTGTTTACTCTCCACCAGACCCAATAGAAGTGGACAAGATCTGTGCATAAGTAGACCCATGCAGTTCAAACTCATGTTGGATAAGAAAACACATTTTTCTTCCCTTTTTACCTTTTCTGTAAAATGATGGCTTCCATTTTCTAGAATAAGACTAGCCAAAATTGCGATTCAACACTTTCACAATCGCCTCTGAGAAGGTCTCATTGATGGTGAGACAGATTAACTGAATCTGGTAAAAAAATCCCTCTGGCTAGAGACTGGTACCACAGAAATACAGTTGGTCTCTTTTGTACCATAAAGTAAACATAGCTTATTTTATTTAATCTCATACCATATATCATAGAAAACTATATACATAGATTCCCTTTTGGAAAATATTCGAAAAGGAAGATATTCTTATGCTACTTGTGGTTTTCCATTTTCTTGGGATATATTTGCCTACTCAAACCAATCCACTAAGAATATATAACTGCTTTTAAGTTGGTGGTGTGAAAATTAAAGGTAAATCATCATCATTCCCATAAAAGTTCAATAATATCCCCAAATGAAGAGATAGCTGGCATTAACAAAAATTTCTACTTTTATAAGTTAAATCATTGTCATAAGCAAAAGTTTTCTTTTAAAAATTAACTGTTCTCTATTTTTAGACTCTTCCTGCCAAGTCCCCTTCCCACACTTATCAAGCCAAATAAATTGTACACCACCCACATTCTCCCACATCTAAATTATTTGGGCTTGCCTGACAGGCATATGAAATGTTAATCAAAATAAATAGTCATTTCTCCTTTCTAGATAGGGTGGCACCTAGCATTTCTCTTTCCTTACCACCCACTCAAACTTTTCTTCATCAGACAATCAAACCTACTCCCCTATTCCTTTTTTATCCTTTCTAACAATGATCAATGGTATTTTTTCATTTTTGTTGATTTGGACTACTGAAGGACAAAAAAAATTTGTCATTTTAGTATAAATTACTTTAAATCAGGCACAACTTGGTGTGATTTAATAATACATTGACATGTAGCATTAGGAAAAATATGACACA
>NW_012146078.1:1583865-1586269 GCF_000956105.1 Propithecus coquereli | reverse complement strand
CTGAAGGCATTAATTTCATTGGTTTTGTGATATCTGCAATGTTACCGAGGTTTTCAAAATTTTTATATTTTAATATATTCTGCTGTTGGAGAAAATACTAAATGACATTTGCAATTATGACACCCAAAATAGATTTTGCTTGAGACATGATTATGGAAATCTTTTAAAAATTAACCTTACAGAAAAAAATTTAAATCCCCCCTCCCAAATCATAATAAAATATAGGTTTCAGGAAGATAAATTACTATTAAGCTAATAGAGTAAAATTGCTCAGAGTTTGGTTTGTAAAATTAGGGCTATCAGAGTTCAAATTCTACTTTACTGCTTCCTAATAACATAATCTTGAAGTTGTTCAAAGTCATCACTCGTTTTCCCTTCAGTGAAACGCAAAGGAGCAGAACCACTGTGAATAGCAAATTGCATATGTGTAAAGTAGTTAAAAGAGAACATGGGGTAGATGAAGCATGCAATAAATGTTACCTACTATTTACTTTTGAAGAGGTATTTATTGAGTGATTACTACACACTTAGGCATTGTTCTAGTTGCCTGAGTGTCAGTAGCAAACAAAAAAGATTAAAGTAGCTTCCTTCATGAAGATTATATTCTAATGTGAACATGGACAATAAACAATTTATAAAATATATATTCTGTTTTATAAAAAGTACTGCATAGAAGAGGGATTGTGGAGGAAGCAATGTTACACAGAATAACAAGAGAAATTCACTGAAAAGTTGGCATATGTGAGTAAAGACTTAAAGGAAATGAGAAAGCAAACCAGAAAATTTTCAGGAAGAACAAAGTTTTCCAGGCAGAGGAAACTACAAGTGCAAAGGTCCTGTGACAGAAGTGAGTTCGATCTGCTACAGGAACAAGAGCAATCTGTATGAGTGGAGTGGAGTGAGCAAGGTAGTGTGTAACACAAGCAATAAGAGAAGTGATATGGGTTGCAGAACAGTGTGTGATCCAGGGACTGGATCATGTGAGGCACTGTGGCTAATGGTAATTCAATGACTTTTACGCTGAATGATTTGGAAAGCTATTGTAGGGTGCTGAACAGAGGAGTGGTGTGATCTGACTCATAGTTTGCCAACAGCCTTGTAGTTAACTAACAATAGACAAAAGTGTCCTCCAACCATCATAACCATCTAAGCTGTCTACTCCAGATAGAGAAATGCTGCTCTTTGATCTTCTAAAATTTTAAGGGCTCATCATAAGAGCTCCATAATGCAGTGACCATCCATATTTTAGGAGAGAATGTCCCCACTATTCAAACACGGCTAGAGCTTGGGACCTCAAATTTCTATTTTTGATCTATCTATAACCATTTTGAAATACAATTTACAAAGTGTTGGATTATGAAATGTATACATACTTTGCTTTATTCAAACCTCAAAATGTGAAAGGATTTAGAGAAAATATTCCCTTAGCTTTACGTAGGATACTCAGGCAGCTTTTGTGGCTTTTTTATTGGTAACATCCATAGCTATGTGATAACTCGATGTCCCTGTTTCTCCAGTAGATAGGCAGTAAATATTCAAGGGAAGGATGAGGGCATCAGCCAGTGTGGCATTCCTGAAGGAAATCCACACCACAGTGGGTTAGTGTCCCTCCTGTCTCTCAGATGAGCTAAATTGTCAGGGAAGCAGAGAAGTCAGGCAATCAGCCAACAGACTGTGTTGCTTTCATTACAAGCCTGTAGAGCATTTAAATTTCAGAGGAGAGAGCTTCTGCCCTCTTAAAACCAGCTGTTCACCAGCCACTCTTCATGCCCCAGAAGGCACTCGGCTTAAAGAATTCCACTTCCCTCTAAAGACCAGTCAGAACTGCTGGGAAAAGCAAGCACTTCAAAGTAACACAGAGGTCTGGTGAATGTTCAGCTCACTTCAGAAACCATTTTCCTGCATAGAGATAATGGGGAAGCTGCAATATTCTAAAAGCTTGCAGAATCACAGCATTGCTCCCACCTGCTTTTCTGTTGCACCCAGAAACTTAAGTTAATCAGGAGGCATGCTTCTCGCACAGTTGAAAACAAATAACAACTCTCTGGGAAAACAAAACAAGAGAAATCTTTACTATCGTGATTTGGGGCATGTAGCATACATATGGTACAAAAGACTATGACTTCCAAGGTCCTGAAAGTCTTACAGTGCTTTTTACTGCCAATTGTGTAGTTGTCGGGCAAGACTGGACTTCAAACTGTTTTCTCAATAGAGTCTTAAGCCTGTAGGAGTCAGGGGTGCCGGCCCCTGGCACAGTCAAAAATTCACATATAACTTTTGACTCCCCCAAAACTTAACTAATAATAGCTTATTGTTGACCGTAAGCCTAATGATAACATAAACAATTGATTAACATATATTTTGTATGTTATACATAATGTATACTATAGAAGAGTTTAAGCTA
>NW_012146078.1:1564571-1581730 GCF_000956105.1 Propithecus coquereli | reverse complement strand
CTTTTTAAAATTTACAGCCAATTCATGAGCAAAAAAGTGTTATGTCCCCTTCCTGAGCTTGACCATCTATTGATCTATTTGTGTCTTCATTCTGCCTCTTGAAGCCTCCTAGTTACCACACCCCAGAGTTCTACTCTGACACTCAACGCATGGGCAGCCCCTATAGCACCTATGACCATATCCTTTCTCCTCTCCTAACTGGCCAAGGTGGCAACTTCCATTTGGCAGAATTCTTAACTTTGGTATTGAATGTACTTAATTATAGACAGACTAATCATTAATCTGCCATTTCGTAAAATGGGGTTGCTGAATTTTATCTTGAAAAATCATAAATGCATAATTACAGCATAAAATAACTACAAAATAAAAAAAAAAAACTTCAAGAGATCACTTAACCTAATCCACTAATTTTACTTTTATGTATTTGCATTTTTCTGGACACCTATGCATGAGTTCAGTTAGTCAGATCCTGCAGTTCATAACATAGTCTACTTATCCATGAAAGTTTCCTCATATGTATAATTTTATTCTTCCCTTCATTCTTGATATCATTCCTATTCCCCTCTTTTTTCAATAGGTACGTGTTTAGTACATAATTGAACAGTTATATATCTTTAAAACAGCAATAGAATTCTATGAGGTTTAAATGTACATAAAATATAGTTTTAAAGGTACTAATAGTTTTATTTTGTGTCTTGTTTTTCTTTTCATTCAACACTATGTTTGTAAGATATAGGAAAGTTGCTATAAATATGTCTCATTCACTTTTTCTTGCAATGGAATAGCACAACTAAGTGGTCTCCATTTATCTGCCGTAATAAACATGACTATAACTGTAACTCACATAAGACAATTTGAAAGAGACTATTTACACATGGACAATTTCCAAAAGGTACAGCTAGGGTTTAAGGGAACCACAAATGTTATTTCAGTAGCCAGGATTAGAAGCGGCAGAGCTCCTACAACTACTAAATTTAAAAAGGTAAGTGCAGGGAGTGGTCACTAAAACCTGAAAAAAAGAAAACTATGCTGAAGTCTCCACCTGGAGAGGAGCAGTGACTTGAGTGGAGGACCACAGCCAGCTCAAGCTGCTCTCTGGGGTCTCTGAGGCTCTATTCATTTTTCTTCATTCTTTTTTCTTTCTGTTCTTCAGACTAGATAATCTCAATTGGCCTATCTTAAAGTTTGCTGATTTTTTCTTCTGCAAGCTTAAATTTGCTGTTGAGCCATTCAGTGAAATTTTCATTTCAGTTATTATGGATTTCAACTCCAGAATTTCTATTTTTTTGTTTTTAATAATTTCTGTCTTGTTACTGATACTCTCTCGGGTGAGATATCATTCTCATACATTCCCTTAGTTCCTTAGACATGGCTCCCTTTAGTTCTTTGAACATATTCAAAATAGCTGATATAAAGGTTTTTCCAGTAACTCTAATGTCTGGGCTTCCTCAGGGACAGTTTTCTTCCCCGGGCCACTCTCTGTATATGGGCCATACTTTCTTGTTTCTTACATGTCTCGTGATGTTTGAAACCTAGATACTTAATATAGTGTGTCAAATCTGGTCTTACTCACCCCCCAGGATGCTATAGTTGCTGTTTGTTGTTGCTGCTGCTGTTGCTGCTGTTTGTTTGTTTAGCGACTTTTCTGAACTAATTTTGTAAAGTATGTGTTTTTTGTTATATATAGCCACTGAAGTTTAAATGCCTCAAAGCAATAAATCTCCCAGCTTTCACCAAGGAGGTAGCTACATTTGTGTGTTGTGGCACATCTTAAATGATCTCTCTGGCAGTTTAAAATTCTGCTTTTGCCTTTATTTCCTGCTTGCAAGGAGCTTCAAGTTCGGTCAAAAATGAGAAATCAGATTTTTTTTAGGTCTTTCTGGGCATGCGCACAGCCCTGCACATGTGTGCAACCTTCTAGATTTCCAAGATTATTTTGAAATCTTCCCAAACTCCTTTATGGCCACTTCAGTCCCCAGTGTTTCCTTTTAAGTTGTTTGGTCAGGTTCTTGATGGTCCCAACTGCTATCACCACCCAGGCAGCTTCAATGTTAAAAAGTTACTACTGATGGTTTTCACAAATGCATCAGGGAGAAAGCTGTTCACAGTGAGTAAGTTCTAATCAGATTAAATAAAGACAAGCCCTGCAAGTGGGGATTTTCAGAGAACTGCCAGATAGATCCCACATGACAATTCTCTGGGAATGGGTATTTGGGGGAGCTTCAAATTTCTTTTGCACCTTGCAGTGGCTAATTGGCCACTGTTTTTCATGATTACTAACATTGTGAAGCTGTTGGTTTTCAAGGCTACTGCAAAGCTGGGAAGAAAGAGATGGGAATATACCAAATAAAACGCCAAGCTCATTGTTCCCACTGCAGTTTAGCTTTTCGTATTCAAAAAATGTTCCTTAGATTGTTCCAAGCCTTTGGTTAATTTCCAAAGTTCTGAAAAAGTTGACTTTGATCATTTTTTACCAGTGTTACTGCTTTTATGAACAAGAGGCTTTTAGGGGCTCCATATTCTGTCATTCCTATTATTATTGCTTATTAATTTTTTACATTGAAGTAATTTTTTTCCAAAGTCTTCTACCTATCTGTTATTTTTCCAAGGTATGCTTTTTAAAATGGAAGTAATTTCAATTGTGCTGAATGTTCTGTTTATGACCGTGTAGATCAACTGTCAATTTTTTCCACCTGCTCTGTGACCCATGAAGCTGGCCTTCGTGGACTGCCTCAGCCAGCCTCTCCAGTGCTCTGGTTTCCAGGTATATTCAGACAATAGGAAGCAACAGCATGAGATAGGAGAGAAGGAGGAAAGAGAGATGAAGGAAACAGGTATTCCCTCAACTTCCTCTCTTCCAGACAATGATTTGCCAGAGGCTTCATCCTCTACCAGGTCAGAGCTGCAGTTCTGAGTAGCTTCTGATAAGCACTCCTTCTTCCTCTGGCTCCTTCAGGCCAATGGGTGATAAAGGCTACCTATCATTGCTAGCCTAGTGCTTTATTAACTTTTGTCCCTTAACTCTGTAGGGGTGGAAAGTCTCCACCTCCACCATCTTAGGGTACTGGAAGGGTCCACGCATTAAATTGGCATAGATTAACAGGAGAAAAGTATAATACTAGATTTTCATGGCACAGGAGCCCTCATAAAGAAATGAAGACCAAAGCAGCAGTTAGTCACTTACTTATATACTGAATTAGACAAAAAGTAGTAAATTGTGAAAATGTGTTTAAATTATGTCAGGAGACTTAAGAGATAAGAGTTATTCTAACGAGGTCTGTACCGTATTCTCTCAGTCTTGACTTCCTGTCCTTGAAGATGAGGATGTTGCCTTTCCTTCTAGTATAGGGGAATATCTTTCACAGGAGAATTTCATCTTCTTTTAAGAAACAGCATGAAGGTCAAAGTGATCTTCTTGCACCTGCTGTTTTTCAAGTACCTTTAACATAAATAGCCAATATGCCAGAATAGCATATTTTAACACCTTCAGCTCTGTGTAGATTTTGTAAATAGTTCCTCCACTAAATGTCTATTCAATAATATTTAGGTATAGTTAAGTATATTTGTTTTTTTTCTGAGGATTTCATGCTTTAGGGGTCTTAGTTAAAAACTCATTTCCCAACCCAATGTCAAAGATTTATTTTCTAAAAATATCTGCTACTAGCTTCATTGATTGTTTTATGTATATGTGTCAATCCTTTTGACATTTACCATTATATATAGTTAAAGGTAGGTATATGTATCCATTTCCTAATGCTGCTATAACGAATTGCCACAAACTTAATGACTTAAGACAACACAAATTTATTCTCTTGTGGTTTTGAAGGACATAAATTTGCAAAGGTTTTCACTAGGCCAAATCCTAGGCCAACATCCAAGGCCAATCCATGCTCTAGAGGAGAATCCATTTCCTTACCTTTTCCAGCTTCTAGAGCTACATTCCATGTTCCATGGCTCATGGCTCCTTTGCCATCTTCAAAGCCGAAAGCACAGTATCTTCCAATTTCTCTGCTTCCATCTTCTCATCATTTTTTTCCTTTATAAGGATATTGCATTATAATTATATCAGATTCGCCCAGATAATCCAGTACAATCTCCCTATCTCAAAAGCCTTAACTTAATCTCATCTGCAAAGTCCTCTTTTCCCATGTAAGATAACATTCACACATTCTGCAGATTAGGATGTGAACATCTTTCAGTGAACCGTAATTCAATCCACCACAGTATCCAAACTTATTTTTCTCCATATGTGAACCAGTTTTCTTAATAGATCTTTTCCCCTTTGGTTTGCAGTCCCAATTCCATCAAAACAGGTTCTCTCATAATACATGACTTTATTTTTGAGCATTCTAGTCCCCTGGTTCTCAACCAGGGATGATTTTGCCGCCAGAGAACATTTAGAAATATCTGGAGAAATTTTTGCTTGTCAAAACTGTGAGATGGTGCAGGGGGACAAGGATGCTATCTGGAATCTGGTGGGTAGAGGCCTAAACACCTTACAGTGCAGAGAAGAGCCCCTACCCCTACACATACAATGAAAAATTATTTGGCTCAAAATGTCAATAGTTCTGAGGTTGAGGCAACCTGCTTTAGTCTGTTCCAATGGTCTGCATGCTGTGGCAGCCTCCACGCCCAATTATTTTTGTTATTATGTATTTCCATAGGACATTTTCATATCATTTCATATCATATCAACATCATCTAGGCTCCCTATCTTTAAGAAAAAAAATAGGTAATACTATATAAATTTTATAAGTCGTTGAATCCCTCAAAATAACCTGCTGGAATTTTATTTGGAATTACATTAACACTTTAGATTAATATTGGAAGAGTATACACTTTTACAATGTTAATGAGAAGTGATGCCAGATGGCCCTAGAGACTCCTTTCCCGTCCTCTATCAGTAGCTTATCAGAGAATTGGCTCAGCTTTTGTCTGATGTCAGTATTCTTGGCATGCAAGGCTGTTCCCATGACCCCTGTATACAGACCTTGGTCATCCATATGCATAGTCCTTTGGGTTGCTCCTTGGCTGGAAGATCTCATGATACATTTCTTGTTATTTAGAAAAACATAAGTGTTCCCTATTCTTAGGATATGTAATGTGATATATAGAGATACGTAATGAAGTTTGGGTGCAGAGTTTGTTCTTGCTCTTGAAGTGCTCTCAGTTGCACATCCAACCTACTGGCAGAGGCGGGCCCCTCTCTGTTGGATCATTAGCCATTGTGCACACCGACCATCTATAAACTCAACCTAAGCCATAGAATAATGAAGGTTTAGGAGACTGCACATGCTCTCTACTACTCTGCTTTAATTTTTCTTCCAGTAAATCCTAATATATTATATATTATATCCTAATATAATTTATTCTTCCAATAAATCCCAATATAAATCCTATGTTGTATCTGCACCACACGGCTTTAGTATATATCCACGACCTCCTTGCACAATAGTCAAGTCATCCTCCCCATGAACATTTCTTTGTTGATTTCAAATATTCCTGTATGTCTTTTAAAAGTGTGTGTTTTTATAAAGTTCTTATCTTTTCATTAGGTAAATTCCTACATTCTTTATATATTTTTATTGCTATTATAAATTTCTTATTTTCGTTTTTTTTTCTAATTAGTCATGACTAATGTAGGGAAGTGATATTGTATATACCCTTGCTGCATTTTTGTATTAATAACAAGAGTATATTGGTAGATTTTTTTTTAGTTTTACAAATAGATGATCACATCCTCTATAATGAAGTTTTGCCTATATACTTACTATATATGTACACACACACACACACACACACACACACACACACGCATACACATATAGTATTATTTCACATGCTTTCATCTTATTGCATTGGCCATAGACTTCAGACTCCAGTGCTACATTGATAGCAGTAGTGATAATAGGTATCTTTCTTTTATTTATCTCCACCCATTTAATAAGAATGTGTTGAAAGTTTTTTGATTATATTTTCTGTATATTTACCACACAAAGGAAACACTGTTTTAGTTCTTGTCATCTGAAGAGAACAATAACAAACTTCCCATTATATAGCAGGAAAAGTGGAATAAAGAGCCAGGGTGTACAAACTAACTATACATTAAGTATAATCAGAGAAAGAAGAAAACCTCAAAAATATAAATCAAGGACAAAAGTCATGAAGAAGAACCAATGGAGGCACTGCATAATAAAATATAATAAATGGGAAATAAATAATTCAAAAGGCAGGTTGAATATGAGAATGGATATAGCTAAAAAAAATCAATACACTAAAACTTTACAGGAACTCTTGCATAAGTTACCAATATGAGATAAAGAAATGGAAAAATATAAATGGAAAATAAAGCGATCTAAAGGATAAGAGTATATAAATGTCAACATCCTTTTGTTGGTGCCCAAATAAAAAAGAAAAAAATGAAAAGTAAGTAAATGAATAAATGGATAAGGAAGACATAGCCCAAGTAAATGTCTTTTAAAACTGAATTTGAGAAAGATGTAAAACCTCAGTTTAAAAGGATTTATAGAGTGTCAAATTACATAGACTTAAAGAAGAAAAAGGAAAACAACATATTATAGTGCAATTTAAAGACATTTGAATGGATCAGGATTCAATCAGGGAAGAAAAACTGCCAAGTATTTTAAAGTTAAAAATTATTATAGAATTAGATGTTAAACAATTGTGGAAGGAGGCTGGAAAATAAAGGTCCCAAAAAGGGACTTGAAAGATAAGAGAAAAGTCACTGAAAACCCTTGCATAGATGAATGACTCAGAGCTGAAAGAAAAATTTGGAATTTAGGCACTTCCAGCTGCTGGCAAATGACCACTGCAAAGTGGGCTGACCTATGGGTCTATGAAAGGTTGTTGACTGTGCCTACGCACAGCAAATTGTCTGTGGTGGGCCTGAGATCACTGTTGGTCATCTGGGCAGCATTTGAAAAGAACAATTGGATATAGAAGAAAACTAAAGATGGGTTTATTATTTTTAAATCAAAATCTATTTCCAGTAGCAATTCTACAAAAAAAGTGTGTATCACCCATTTAAAATAAAGAAATAATTAAAGGAATATGTGCATTGACGCTTGAATCATTCAGATTTCTCCAAGTGAAAACCTGAGAGATGATAAAGGTTTGAATTATCAGTGTGTTTGAAAATGTATATATTTTCCAATGAATAACAAAATATTTTTTCTTCTCTTTTGTTCAAATACTGTGTCTTAGATTGAAACCTCTAGAAACAGACACTGAGACAGAGTTGCTTGCAGAAGGTTTATTGGGAAGCACTCTGGAGAGATACATCGATAAGGAATTAAGGAAAGCAAGATGGGCAAAGAGAGAGGCTGATCCATGATGTGGTTACAACCAGGACATCAGCTGATCTTATGTGGAGATCAGATGGCCCTTCAGAATTATCTCAAATTGAGGTTACATGGCTGAGGCTTCATATCCTGCTTCAGCCAGTTGCTAGCTGAGAATCACCTCCAGGTGGGAGTGCAACACTGGGTGAGGCTATTCTTGGCAGCTGGGTGAAATTCCCATAAAAGTTATTTCTGTGTGCTAGATGGGGTGGTTTGCACTTGTAATCCCAGCTACTAGGGAAAATGAGGTGGAAGGATCACTTGAGCCCAGGAGTTTGAGGCTGCAGTGAGCTATGATCATGCCACTGCATTCCAGCCTGGGTGACAGAGTGAGACCCTGTCTGTAAAAGAGAAAAAGAAGGAAGGAAGGGAAGAAGAAAAGGAAAGGAAAAAGATATCTGTGAGCCATTAGCAACCTTTTGGGATAGATTCTTCAAGATCTGTTGCTGTTGTTAATCTGAGAGCCATAACTGATACATTCCCCTTCCTACAGCTAGCACCAATGCTTGTCTGTACACATTTTCTGGTGAGATGATCTAAATCCTTATCCCTGAGGAGTCAAGCCCCTGTGTCCATGCCCATTTCAGGTGATGCTACTCTGGCAATGGAAATTATAACACTGGTAGTTTGTGGAATATGGACAGCCTCTGGCAACCTGTCATAGTACAATGTTTGAAACTTTCACTGGTACTGAACTTGGATGGCATACTCGTAGAAGGGGCCCCACTAGCTGCTAAAGTATTTTAAATACTGGAAAGGAGTCAGGGAAGTGGTTAAACTAAGGATTTGGAATTGGGCAGCTGCTGCAGAACTGACTTCATTCATTGAAGAGACATCATGACAGGCTCTCTGTGATGACTCATCAATTTAAGGAAAAATGAAAAAGCATTTAAGAAAAAAAATGGCCGTAACATCCCACCCGAAGTTCATCAACTGACTTTAGATATGGAAGCATCTTTCAGCCCTCTGTCATTTGATGTGACATCATCCCTCTGGAACTCTGTTCCTTTAGATTTCAATATGTTCACAACTCTCTAGTGAATTTAAATGAAAGCATGGGGGGTTTCTTCATTTTTTCAGGATTTTTTATTATTATGATAATATAGTTAATATAGTAGGTTTTAAAATATTAATATGTCCACAAATTCTTTAAAACTCTTGCCACCAAGAGGTGAAATTTCCTTAATGTTTCCCTCCAATTGAATGTGGGTTGGATTTAGGGATACACTTCTGATGAATGAAATATAGCAAAAGTGATGGCATGTCCCTTCTGTGATTAGGTTATACAAAGACTGCAGCTTCCATCTTGTGGGGGACACCCTCTCTGGCTTTCTCTCCTGTCCAGATCACCTTCTTTGAGGGAATCAGCTTCCATGTTGTAAGAACACTCAAGCAGCCCATGGAGAAGTCCATATAGTGAGGACTCCAATAAATAGCCCTGTGATTGAGCCTTCTTGGAAGTGGATCTCCTCTGACAGTGGAACCACAGCAAGTGATTGCAGACAAAGGTGATGCTGCTGCTGCTGCAAGCTCATGAGATACCCACAGGAAGAACTCCTGAGCTAAACCACTCTTGGATTTCTGACCCTCAGAAAGTATATGAGATAATAAATGTTTTAAGCTGCCAAAGTTGGGAATAATTTGTTATAGAGCAAGAAATAACTAATAAAAAAGGACTGAAGATCTTTCAAGGCTTTCTATGTTCTAACTGGAAGTCATTCATTAGGGAATTCTACCCACCCACTTGAATGGTTCCCAAATTTATGCACTTAGATGAGAAATCTCAGATAAGCTTTCATAAATTGCTGTTTTACATTTTCCCCATCCATCCAGTACTATTTTCTGCCTCTCTACAACCCTATTTATGCCAAGGGCAGGGAAGAATAACTTGTACAGATTGTATAAATTCCATTACCTGGGTTTCCCTGTCTTCCAATTGGGTTTGGTGGATGGGAGACACCCGCAGAATATCAGAAGGTAAAAGGAAGATGAGATTGAGATATTTATATGGTCTCTTGCCTGCCTGGCCAGGAGTCTGGCAGGGACTACATTTCCTTGTGATTATGTCTTCCCTCTGGCCACTCCTCTTTTATGACACCAGCTCTCACCCAACTCTGGAAACAATGTTCCTTCCCTTGCCCATTCAGGCCCAGGGATGAAAACAGCTTCTTGCTGTTGTTGGATTAGGAGACTAAGAGACAGGGCTGAGACTGGATGCAGGGGCTTGCAGATCGCGTGCAGGTGTTAAACAGCCCTCAAGCGAAACCTAACTAGAGGGGCTGATAGCCACAGGCAAGAAATGGCTTCAGCCAGCTTGTCAGCTATCTCTGTCACCTTACATGTACATTGGCTAATTACAATATCACTTGCATTATATTTTAAAATTTCTCCACCCTTGAAGTCGCCATGACAGTTCTGAGGCAACCATATAAAGTATAAAAATGGGAGGGAACCCAATTCTAGAAATTACTACCTCTTAGAAAAGCCAACCCCTTGGTCTTGAATATTCCTCCTGTCAATTAGTGAAACTACAAAATATCTACAACCACTTCCTTCCAGTACAGCTGCTCTTTTTCAAGCCTGCCCACTCTCTCTTCAGAGAGTGTACTTTCGCTTTGATTAAAAAGTTGTTGCTTATTTGGCTTACGTGGTGTGTCCTGAAATTCTTTTCCCAAGGATCATGAAGAGTTTGGAAAAACCTCCACTCAGAGCCTAGTAACACTGTTACATACCTTCATCATCCATTGCTGGTTCCCTTAACTCTGCCAAACCTCTGGAAATAGCTCCTTCCTTAAATTATTTTTAGTGAAACTTTTTCGTGTATATCATCTACTTTCTGTTATGACTCAGATAAGTAGAGTTCTTTGGAGTTCTTCACCTGAAAGTCCCAAAATCACCAAAAACATCAACTTATCTTAAACTGGACTCAGTCTCAACCCCAAAACTTCTTTTATTTCTATCGTCTATTTCAGTTACTTGTGCCATCATTCTTTTAATCTGTTATCCAACCTAACTCTGACTATATTGAACTGCCAATATTTGATCATTTTTATGCTACAAAATAACAAGGAATTTTTTTACGATTCAAACTTAAAAGATGGAAGTTACTGTCTTAGTTTGAATTGCCCCAGAGGCAGATATTTTAAAAAAGTGGTTTATTTGAGGAAATACCAAGAGAGGAGTGGGGACATGACACAAGAAGAGGGGAGCAAGTAGTAGTGTGAGGTATTGAGCAAGTTGCCACTGTGAGCAATTTGAATTTTATCCCACAGGAATTTTAGCCCACTGAAGAAGTCTGAGGGACAGTATAGGATCATAACTCAGAGCTATTCCAACCAACAGGCAAGGAAACTAGGCATTTTTCTACCTGATCTCCCTCCATCATTTTTGGGAGTCCAGCTTCCAGCCACATTATTTCTGGAACTTTACCCTAGCCCTGTATACCAGCTAAGTGTGCTCCCCTAGCCAGGAAAAAATAAAAAATAATAATAAAAAAAAAACCCTCTCACACAGAGAGTTTCCAACTTAGCAGCCTTTGACCCTGAAGAGGTGAGTGCTTAAGAGATATGATTGGGCACCAACAGCCATACAGACCCTGTCTCCTCTCTTTCACTAATTCAACGCATCTAATCAAACATAAAGTCTGGAAAATTTTACTTCGAAAAGCTTTCCTGGATCCATTCCTTCTTATCTATCTATATTACTTTTCTATAGTTGCATAACAAATCAATTTCATTTAGAAATGCTTTTTAAAACCCCACACATTTATTATCTCATAATTTCCGTGAGGTCAGGAGCCAAGGCACAGCTTAACCGGCTCTTCTGCTCGGGGTCTCACAAGGCTGCTATCAAAGGGCTGGCCAGATTTCATTCCTTCCTGGAGTTCAGGGTCCTCTTCCAAGCTTACACGTTTGTTGGCAAAATTCAGTGCCTTGCGGTTTTATGTCTGTGGTCCTTGTTTTCTTGCTGGCTGTCAGGTAAGGAGCATTCCCATCTCCTAGAGGATATTTGCAGTTCCATGCCACTGGGCTTGTCTCAGGACCTCTGACAATATGTCAGACTATTAGCTCGAAGGCAGCAAGTGGGAGTCTCTCACTTCAGTCCACTAATACAGAGCCTTATAAGGTAACATATAAGGTATATAAGGTAACATAGTCAAAGGAATGACTGCTCACCACCTTTACCTTGTTCTACTCGTTTGTTCTATTTAAAGTGTCCATGCTCAAGGGTAGGAAAAAATACAAGGCTGTGACTCATTGTGAGTCACCTCAGGGTGTGTCTGCATACTATTAGTGTCCTGTTTTAGGTAGCATCATCTTTCAACTAAAATGCTAAAACACCCTTCTACCTGGATTTTTTGCCTTCAATATTGTTATTCTCAAATCTTTTACCCAAAACCTGCCAGAGAAGTCTAACATAAATGGGAATCTAATTTTGCAGCTATAATTCCAAAATCTTTTGATAGTTCCCCTTCAATATAATGAGCCCCCACTTCCTCATCTGATAAACTGGGCCCTTCATAATCTAGACCCTGCGAGCACCTCAAACTTCATCACTCCTCATTCAGACTTTACTCACTAACAACAAAATGCAGGCATTTTCTTGCATACACCATGCTTTTTTCATTTTCTTGCCTTTGGGCCTCTGCTTGGAATGCCCTTCCACCCTCTTTACTACTTAACCTGCATGCCTCAGCAAAGGCACCAGGAAATCTAGGCAGGCCCCCCAAACTGGCTTTGATCGTCTTTATTTGTGATATCTTAAAATCCTGAACATACTTTTATCATTGTACTTAGCACTTTGTATGATAAGTTTTAAAATTTCTATCCAATCTTAGACAGTGAGATGCCTGAAGGTAAGAAGTGTTCATCTTTGTATACCTTTGTGGCTGGCACATATAGGTCCTCAACATATTGTTGTTTGATTAATGAATGGATAATTAATTAATTAATGGTCATGATAGATTCAGTCACAAACTGACTCTCTGAGGCAACTGGGATAGCAAAATATGGTTTAATGATAATTAGAGTCATCAAGCATGGAAAAATATGATAAACATTAATTGCATTTTTCATTTAGACTGGTGTTGATTGAGCTTCAGTTGATCGTTCCAGAATCCTTCATCAGTGTTTATGAGATATCTCCCAGGGGAAAAAGGATTTTCAGCAAAATAAGTAAATCTAATATATGCCATCTAATAAAAAAAGATGAGGAGGGGATTAAGATCCAAGTCTGAAATACCAGATAAGTATCTGTATCTGATTTACTGATTATCTTAGACCAGAACTAATTTTTATCATCATAGTATTTGCTAGGACTGTAGACACATGAGGTCTGTGGATGTCTCATGACAAGTGCACTAATGCTTCCCAAGTTCATGAACCATGTCTCTTCAACCTTGACACCAGTTTGAATAGAACAAGGCCACAATATATTTTTTGATTTCTAATCCCTCGTTATCAATTGTTCAAATGTTTTGGCATTAAAAACAAAGGGAGGAAGGCCATTCCTTTATTCCCTGCTGGTTATATCCCTCCTAAAGTCATAATCCCTGCAACAATAATCGATTGCAGAGGACCTTGCTTTGATGAAGCTCTTTAACCACAATCCTTTTACATACTGTTTGTAATCTGCACAGCCATGCAATTACTCAGCCTTCCTTTCTTTGAGGGCATATTTTCACACTTCAGGAGCTCTCCAAACTTATAATTCAGCTTAGCTGGCATAAAGACAAAAGAAGCCTTCCCAACTGCAGTCTAAAATCATGCCACTATTGACCCTAATCTCCTTCTAAAGCCCTAAAATATAAATTAGGGCTGTATTCATTGTATCCCAAAGAGATTTCTTTTCTGGGACTAGCTCTCACTGCCGCGGGGCCTCCCCGGCAGTTCACAGTGGCCATCTGGTTGTTGTGCCTTTGCAGATGGGCTCAGTCAGCACAGATTCCAGGGTCTAGGAAAAAAGGGAAGGAAAGAGGCATTTGGTAGCCAAGTAAATTTTAAATTTACAAGATGGGGATAAATCTGCATTTCCTTTTCTCTCAGCTACACCGTCACCTGCATAAGTTATTTGTGCTCCTATTGAGCTGCCACTTTGGTTAACAAACTTCACAACATTTTAATTTCCTGATGAAAGAATATTTTGAAAGGTAAAAAGAATTGTATGACTGATTCCTTGATTTTTAAAAAAAAAAATCCGTTATAAAAATGTACATGGATGCTTTAATTATCATGAAATGGTAAGTTTGAATGACATGCTGCATCCTGCAACAGAATAGTGGAAGAATGAACCAGTGATAATAGAAAACACTTTTTTAGAACTTAAAACATGCCAGGCAATGTCCTGAGTGATTTTCACCAGGATAAAAAACAGGTGAAATGTCACTTCTAAGATAACAGCTATTTAAAAATCTCAGCAACAGTACATTTTTTAATTAAAATTTTGAGAACATGGTAGATTGATCTGCTATTGTAAAAAATAATATTGAGAGATGCTCTGTACACTTTTCCCAGTTTTCCACAATGGTAACATTTTGAAACTATAATATAACATCACAACCATGGTATTGATATTGATGCAATCCAATGATCTTCCTCAGATATTTCCAAATTTACTTTTACTCATTTGTGTGTGAATTAAGTGACCTCTATTATGTCGCACGTGCAGATTCATGCATCCGTCACGACAGCCAGGAAACTGAACAGTTCCATCACCAAAAGATTCCTCTTGTTGCTCTGTCAGAACCACACCCACCTGCAATCCACCATCCCTCATCCCTGGCAAATGGGTCCTCCATTTCTAAATTTTGTCATTTCAAAAATATTATATAAATGGAGCTATAGAATATGTAACCTTTCAGGATTGGCTTTTTTGCACAGCGTAATTCTCTGGAGATTCATCCAACTTGTAGCATATATCAATAGTGTGTTCCTTTTTATTGCTAGGTATTCCATTCCATTTCTTCTCCATTGTCTAAATTAGTGTAAAGGTGTTCATAGTATTCCTTTGTTAATTTTTTAATGACTACAAGATCTGTAGTGACATTCTTTATTTTATGCCTGATATTGATGATTTGTGCTCACTTTTTATTTTTGTTAGTCTTGCTAGAGGTTTATCAATGTTATTGATTGTTTTAAAGAATCTTTTTGTTTCATTGGTTTTCTCTATTGTTTTAGTATTTTAAATTTTATTGATTTTTGCTTATATCTTCATTATTTACTTCTCTTTGCTTGAGGTTTATCAATGTTATTGATTGTTTTAAAGAATCTTTTTGTTTCATTGGTTTTCTCTATTGTTTTAGTATTTTAAATTTTATTGATTTTTGCTCTTTATGATTTCCTTCCTTCTGCTTGCTTTGGGTTTATTTTGCTCATCTTTTTCTAGTTTCTTGAGGTAGGAAATTAGGTTTTTGGGGTTTTTTTTCTGTTTTTGTTTTTGTTTTGACAGAGTCTCACTCTGTTGCCTGGGCTAGTATGCCGTGGCATCAACCTAGCTCATGGCAACCTCAAACTCCTGGGCTCAAGCAATTCTTCTGCCTCAGCTTCCTGATTAGCTGGAACTGCAGGCATGCGCCACCATGCCTGGCTAATTTTTTTTATGTATTTTTAGTTGTCCAGCTAATTTCTTTCTATTTTTTAGTAGAGATGGGGTCTCGCTCAGGCTGGTCTCAAACTCCTGAGTTCTAACGATCCTCCTGCCTCAGCCTTCCTAGAGTGCTAGGATTATAGGAAATTAGGTTTTTGATCTGAGAACTTCCCTCATTTCTAATGTAAGAATTTAATGCTATAAGTTTTCCTCTCAGCACTGCCTTGGCTACATCATATGTATTTTGGTAAATTTTATTTTTGTTTTCATTAATTTTATGTATTTTTTAAATTTCCTTTGACCCATGGAGTATTTAGAAGTGTGTTATTTAATTTTTATGTGTTTAGATATTTTATAGGTTTCTTTCTGTTACTGATTTCTGGTCAGAGAATACACTTATGTTATTTCAGTTCTTTTAAATTTGTCGAGTTTATTTTGTGGTCCAGGTTGTGTTCCATGGGTACTTGAAATACATATAGATATACACATATATGGATACACACACATATTTTGCAATCTGGGGGTAGACTCTTTTTTTTTTTTCTTCCTCTGTCACTTAGGCTGGAGTGCAGTGGCATCATCATAGCTCACTGCAGCCTGTAATTCCTGGGCTCAAGTGATCCTCCTGCCTTGGCCTCCCAAGTATAAACTATTTTATATATATCAATTAGACCTTAATTTTTGAATATTCAAAGTTTCATCATCTTTGCTAACTTTTCTGTCTAGTATTTCTACTGGTAGCTGAGAGGGAGGCATTGAAGTCAAGTATAATTGTAGATCTATTTCTCCTTTCAGCTCTACCAGTTTTTGCTTCACATATTTTGAAGCTTTGCTATTTGGTGCATACATATTTAGGATCATTAGATCTTCCCGGTAGATTAATATTTTTATTATTATGTAATGTTCCTCTTTGTCTCTTAATTTATTTGTTCTGAAGTTTAATATTGATATAACTACTCCAGCTTTTTAAATTTTATTAATGTTTGAATGATATATTATTTTCTATCCTTTTGTTCTCAACCTACTTTTGTCATCGAATTTCAAGTGAGTTTGTACTTAGATCATCTGTATTTAAGGAGTTATTGATATGCCAATGTTTATATCTACCTTTTTTTTCCCGTTTGTTTTCCATGGTTCCCATTCTTCTGTTTCTCTTTTCTTGCCACCTTTGGTTACCTAAACATTTTTTAGGGTTCCATCTTGACTTATTTATAGTGTTTTTGAGTGTATCTCTTTTTATAGTTTTTGTAGTCGTTGCTCTGGGTATTACAATATACATATGTGACTTATAACAGTTTGCTGTTAGCAATATTTTAGCATTTTGAGTAAAATGTGGGAGTCTCATTTCCATTTATGTAGGTCCTTTTCTTTCTTCACCTTTAAGTATCGTCTGGAGTATCACATGAAGTTATACTTTTGTTTTATTCATTAAATATTATTTACAAAATTCATGGTTAAAAGGATGTCTATTGTATATACCTGTATTTCTGTACTTCCTTTGTTTTCTCTTCCTTCCTAGTGCTTCAAGATTCTTTCTTTTACCATTTTCTTTCTGTTTGAAATTTTCTTTAACCAAAATTTAAGGGTAGGTCTGATAGTGACAAATTCTTTAGTTTTCCTTCTTTTAAGAATGCCTTTATTTCCCTTTCTTTCCTGAAGGATAGTTTCACTGGATATAAAATTCACAATTGACACTTCTTTTCTTTCAGCACTGAAAAAATATTATGCCACTTCCTTTTTGCCATTTCAGATAAGAATTCCATTGTCATATGAATTGGTTATCTTAGTTTGGAATGCTATAACAAAACACCGTAGAATTGGTGGATTATAAACAACAGATATTTATTTCTCACTGTTCATAAGGCTGGAAGTCAAGATCAAGGTGCAAGCATGATTGGGTTCTGGTGAGGGCTCTCTTTTGGTTGAAGACCTCTATCTTCTCTTTATATTAATACACTCACATGGTGAAAAGAAAGTGACAAGGCTCTCTGGGATCCCTTTTATTAATATAAGGCACTAATCCCATTCTTAAGGGCTCCACCTCATGACTTAATTACTTCCCAAAGATCCCACCTCCTAATACCATCACATTGGGGGTTAGGACTTTAGCATATGAATTTGGGGAGTACATAAACAGCCAGTCCATAACATTACTTACAGGTGTTCTCCTGTTAGTAGAGTGTTGTTTCTCTTTGGCTGCTTTCAAGATTTTTT
>NW_012146078.1:1559683-1563920 GCF_000956105.1 Propithecus coquereli | reverse complement strand
GATACAATGTGATATTTTGATACATGTATACATTGTGGAATGATTAAATTAGGCTAATTTGTTTATCCGTCACTTCAAATATTTATCATTTCTTAGTGTTGAGAACATTTAAAATTCTATCTATTAGCTATTTTGAAACGTTCAATACATTATTGTTAATTATGGTCACTGTGCTATATAACAGAACACCAAAGTCTATTCCTCTCATCTAACTAAAACTTTGTATACCCTTTGACCAATGTCTCCCCTTTGCCCATCCAGTCTTTGGTAATCACCATTCTATGCTCTACTTCTATGAGTATGACTTTTGCAGATTCTACATATGAGTGAGATCATATGGTCTTTGTCTCTCTGTAATTGGCTTATTTCACTTAACATATTAATAATTTCCTACAGATTTATCCATGTTGTCACAAATGACAGAACTTCCTGTTTATTAAAGGCTGAATAGTATTCTGCTGTGTATATATGCCACATTTTTCATCCATTTATTCATTAATGGATCAATAAAGGGTTTTTATAAATGCCACTTTACAATCTTTGTCAGATAATCCCAACATCTGATTCATCTCAGTATTGGCATCAGTTAATTGTCTTTTCTAATCCAAGTGGTGATTTTTTTGGTTCTTAGTATGATGGATGATTTTCAATTATATCATGGATATTTTGTTTATTATTTTAGGAGATTCTAAGTCCTATTCAAATCATTTGTTTTAGCAATGACTCTTGTTATTTAGGTTTAGCACACAGGTCTTGGCTTAATCTTGTGGGCTGTAGTTACAGTGACACCTTACTTTTCAGAGACTTTACAGTCTTATTTTGAACTGCTTGTTTTTTTCTGGTGCCATTGGGACAACACTGGTTTCTTCTGGTGCTACCTGAGCAGATACAAGGGATTTCATTAACAACTGGGTGTCTAGTAGATGAGAAGTGTGGTGGGGTTCCCCCTTACTGGTGCCCCTGGCTGCCCCGGTATCTCTGAACAGGGGAGGGAATCTCAGGCTTATCTGGTCAAAGAGGTTTCCAGGACCAGGATACTTACTGTGAGTGGGTCCTTCCTGTCAGTTCTGCCCACTTGTCCCGCGTCTGTGGGTAGGGGAGAGTCTCATGCCCTTGGAGACAAAGAGGATCCACCACTCAGCCATTTATTTTGACTAGGTCGTTACTGCCCATTCTGCCACATGCCCTAATATCTCCGCGTGGAAAAAGAGAGTGTTAGCCCAGGGATATAAAGTGGTAGCAGGGTGAGACTCTTGCCATAATTGTGTTCTTATTGTTAGTTTCTCCTGCTACCTCAGTATCTCTGGATGGGGGAGAGGAGTCTCAGTACCATTATCATTAGTGGAGCTCTCCATCAATCACTTTTGCTGATAGTGTCCCTGATGTTGTCATAGCAGCTCCCTTTAGATACGGGGAGAAATGAGTCTATCTGGGCTGGCTTCTGTTGCTAGCATGGGGTCAAAAAATGCCAGATCTGGTTGACCTTCTTCTGTTGAGAATGCACAAGAGTCCCTGCCACTGTATTTTTCCTGTAGTCTTGGGATCCCAAACCAATTTGCCTTATTCTTACCACATTTTAGAATTCTCTATGAATTACCTCTTGCACTTTGTCCAGGCTTCTAGTTGTATTTGGTAGGGAGGAATAGGGAAAAATGAGCCCATGCCATCTTGTTTGGACCAGAAGCCCAACAGTACATTTTATAAATGAATTTCCATATTATCTCTAATATTATGCCTTTTTTCTCACCTTCTAATTTTCTCCTTCCCCTCCAAAAAAAATTGAATCAACAAAAATAGTCTGTGATCTTAATAACTGTTGAAATCTTTT
Source organism: Propithecus coquereli (assembly GCF_000956105.1). Lineage (NCBI taxonomy): Eukaryota > Metazoa > Chordata > Mammalia > Primates > Indriidae > Propithecus > Propithecus coquereli. Next base: position 1,562,092 of record NW_012146078.1, on the reverse strand, counting down.
CCATTAATTTTTAAACATAATATAACTTTGATTCTTGTGTTGGTGTGAAAAACAATGGAAACTTAAAGTTCCAGCCTGTTTAAGATTGGTGAAATTATTCAGATATATATAGAAACCATTTGCATGTGGAAATTTATTATTTTAAAAAGCTTATGCCAAGTTAAAATAATGTAAAAAGTTTACTAATCATACTTCTAAATTCATTATCATTTGAATATCCCTGAATAGTTGCAAAATTTTGGAGGACATACTTTATTCATTATTTTTTTTATTTCATTCATTATTGAATGCAATAAATAATGTGAAAACCTACTATCTTTGAAAAGGAATCTGAGTAAACAGAGCATGTGAGAAATGGATTAATTGCTATCCTTTAAATGGATAGAAAAAGACTTCTGAAATTCTTCAGTTTGAAGGCTTTGGACTCTACTACATTGAGTGATTTTATGCAGGATTGTGACCTAAGCAAAACAGGACATATGATTTTCTGAGGTAGTTATACTCAAACACCAATTCCAGCTTTAAGATACAATTTATCAAGACTATACTTGCAGGGATCATTTCTGTACTTCGTTACTAGAGAAGTTTCTCTGAATTTGTAGAGCACCAGAAACCAGGAAGAGGAGGCAGCACAGGGTTCTCTCCTGAACGTGAAGCCAGCCCTTGGTGTTGCTTCTTTGCAACTGACATTCGCCATCAATGATTGTTCTTCTCTTCCATTGGGAGAGTAAGAGGGAGAGGATGAAGTCTGAATGGTTCTAGTTTTAAAAATAAATTGATAAATTAAGTACAGTTTATCAAATTAAATACTTAAAAATATTAAAATGTAATTTTGTTTCTGTGGTCTATAGAAAATACATATCCACACTGATTCTTTTACAGAGGGCTATCATTTTTCTGAGGGCTCACAATCAACATTCCATGGTTTATATATTCTGTGCATCCAATAATCAGACATGTTACTTGATATGTTTTTAAATTTCAACTTTCTTTCACATCTTAATGTTTTAATTAGGGATTTTGTTTCCTTAGATAAGAGAGCTGTCAGTTGCAAAATTGTGCGTTCTCAGCTTATTCAAAGGTATCAATGTGTCTGAGCTTTAGAACAATTACTAAAAACAAGGGTGTTAAAAAATACATCAAGATAGAGAAGAGTACCATATAAAATTTGTTTGTAAAGTAAAATGACATGAAAAGAGAGTGGTGGTTTTGAAATACCTCTACAAATTCTTTGATATACCTCCCTTCAAGAGATGGAACTTAATTTCCCTCCCCTTGAATGCAGGCTATAGGGGCTTGCTTCTATCAAATAGGCTATATAGAAGTGAAGGTGCGTGACTTTCAAGATTAGGCCATGAGAGGCCTTGCAACTGTCCCTTTACTCTGCCTTCAATCACATGCTTTTGCGGAAAGTAGATGCCATGTCACAAGAAGATTCAGGTAACCCTATGTAGAGGTGCAGGTGGCCAGGAACTGAGGCTTCTTTTCAAAAATCATCAAGAAGTTGAAGCCTTCTGCTGACAGCCATGTAATTGAGCTGTCCTGGAAGTAGATCCTTCAGCCCCAGCCAAGTTTTCAGAAGACAGCAGCCCCAGCAAACAACTGCACTTGACCCTCACTCACCCAGAACCATCCAGCCAAGCTGCCTTTGAAGTTTTGACTCATAGTAACTGAGAGAATTAATGCTGCTTGTTTCAAGCCCTCATGTTTTGGGATAAATTTGTTATGCAACGATAGATAACTATTACAAATAGTCTCCCTTACAGTCCTAGACAAAGAGATCACATGCTTTGATGTCCAGAAGTAGACAGGGACTGGCGTGTGATACATCATGGGAACATTCTGGGGAAACACAGAACTCCTCTCTTCTAACAAACCCAACCCCCCTGGCCCATTTCAGTTTACCAACATCTTTACTTCAACCCACTCTACTCTTTGATTTCTTTGCTAATTGAGATCAGCATATTAGAATAATAAATCTAGTACATTTTTGTTAGATAGACTTAAATCAGTCAAATTGTCATATTCCATTTTAGGGTTTTTGAGTGAAGAAATTCTTCAACAGAGATGTCTATTTCCAGAAATCAGAAAACTAACTTTTTATTGACAAATGAGGTATTTTTTTCTTTCTATACCTCTGAATATTCTTGTTCTGACCTTAACATGGAATTTTTATGTATCTATGGGCTTCTTACATAAATAATTTTCATATCATAATAAAAACATATAGAGAATGATCTGTGTTTTAAAATTCTATGTTTGAATAAATCATCATATTCACATTTTAATACAAATATTTCAGTAAAAAGTAATGGCAGGAGTATACAAGAGGTGCTATATCACCATTGTTTCTTAAAGCTGAATAGTACTCCATGGTATACATATACCACATTTTATTAATCCACTCAT
>NW_012146078.1:1555172-1558662 GCF_000956105.1 Propithecus coquereli | reverse complement strand
TTGTGAGTCAAGCAAAAAAAAAAATGTATGTGCAAATCACTTTCATGTCTTCAAGTATCACAAAGCAACACACAGAAAGCGTTATGACAGAATTTATAATTCAGAGTTTTTCATTAGGAAAAGCTTCCTGGAAGTTGATTTGAATATTATTTCACTATTAAAGTGAAATAAGGTACAACCAGAAACCTAAGTTTTTAGACCCAGTGACAGTTAAAAATTGCTAAAATGAAATACTGTGGCATTTTAAAATTAAGATTAACCATTTTGCCATCACACAAATCACCCTTGACACCTAAGGCTGAACTGCTTCCCTTGTGTTACCCAGTCATGACAATACCAGCTCCTGTCTTATACTGAGAGTGGACCTTTCAAAGGGCTGACAACTGATCCTCAGGAATCCAAAAGGAAATATCAAATAGGTGTTACTTATCCACATGTGAGGCTTCCAGGAAGAACAGGGGAATTTGTAAAGCTCAATATTGCTGGAAATTCACTTAATGCACTCTGTCCTTCTCCCCAGTGTCTACACAGGAATGATTTAGGAATACAGGTTGCCATGTCTTGATTTAGAACTAAGATCTTAATCACAATAAAACCCCTGCCTTGGCAGACCTTTCCTGTTATCTTCACAAAGACCTCAGCAATAACAGGCACTGAATTCCTCACAAGGCTCACAGAACCACCTTATGGTTTTCTGACCAGCAATTCTCTTTTTGGAATTTGCATTTAGACCAATTGGAGATAAGATCTGGTGCTTTGGGGAGCAGGTGTTAAGAGACCCAACAAAAAGTAGAGCTGTCTGAGGGCTGTAGAACAGTGTTGGTTGAAGCAATCAATTTTATTGCAGTACACTAACAGCTGCTCAGAGGATAGTGGGGAAGCTACCCTGCAGAGCAGATTTGAGTCAGAGGATGGAAAATCCACCTCATTTCCAGGCTGAAGGGTCCCACATTAAAAGACCATAAAGCTAAAGTCATTTAAATAGTAGCTCCAGGGGCACATTAACTTTGCCTTCTCACAAAATGCCTGTTAATATAGATCTCAAAAACAAGTTGCTTGTCATTTTACCATTCAACATAACATAGCAGTTTTTAAAATTTGTTTTCCTGTCTCAGACATTTGTATTTACTGATACACATACACAAACACAAACGGGCTTACAGAGTTTGATTAAATGAAGAAAAAGACTATTTATATATGTGGAAGCCACTGTCAATGTAAAGCTAACACTGGCAATTTGAAGCCTTAGCAAAGCATTTAAAATACTGAAATGGACATTTCATCATTTATGTTGAGGGAAAAAATTTATTGCCATACATATTGCTACAAACTTCGTGAGGCTTTAAGATTTCTCGATTGTTGATTTTGGAACATTTCTGCCCTGGAGGAATGCCTTAGAGGAGCAAATTTGGAATATAAATTGGTCTTTGAGAAGTCCACTGAGCTAGATGGCTGGATGCAGGTCAACTTGCAAGTGTATTGCCGTCTTCACAGAGAGACTCAAACTTATTCAAGGACTGACTGTTCCTGCTGCTGTCAGTTGGATGTTTCCTTGAGAGATCCCCGAGAGACACAGCTTATGGGTGCCACACTGTAACTGTAAACTACTTGGGAAAGGAGGAGAAAGTGCGATTTTAAAATATGTCTGGCAGCTCAAAGATCTGGTTTGAATGCCAAATAGCAGCCGAGACAACTGTGTTATAGCTTTACATTCCCAAAGGGGAAGGCATTAAAAAAAAAGACAGCTAGGTTCCTTTCTGCTGTTTTGAGAATAGATAACATAATGCTTCCCAACAAGATCATTATTTGGGGTTTTAAAAATAATATATAAGAACATTTCATACCCAGGGAAAATTGAAATACTAAATAAATTTACAATCAATGTGCCTGGCTAAATGAAATTATATAAACCTGGGAACATAATGTGCAATTTTGATGTTATATCCCAATGATATCATGATGTATAAACTATCTGAATTATTGTATTCAATTATTATAATACCTTGTACAGTATAGACATTGGTGTAGGCAAACATTTTACAGGATTTTTAAAATGTGCCTACAATGTTAAAATACCAGCATCATTTTTAAGCAATCATTTTTATTTTATTATTGAAGTCATTGACATTTAGATATTAAAATAGAAAATTAAACAATCAATAAAATAACTCATCAGCTACTTTACATAGAGAATTAAATGATAGTTATAAGGAATAAGATACTGTACAATAATTTTCATCAACATTTTAAAATTAAGAAAAGTTAGGTATTATTAAAAAAAAAATTCAACTACTGGTAGACTTAGAAATGCATGTGATACCTGGAGATGGAATTTTTCTAAATGTTTTTTTATTTTAAGTTGTTTTGTTCTTTTATTGTGACATACCTGATTTGTCTAGGTAGGAGTTCAACAATTTGTCTAAGTGCAATCTTAGTAATGTTATTGTGAAGAAAATCAATAAAGTTATTTTAATACATACTGTACTTTCCAGCTTCAAAACAGCAATTATAACTTCCAGCAAATGCTACTTTAGTTTTAAGGACATAAATCAGCTTTTGGCTAAAGTGAGAGCATCCTATTTAGGGACACTTGTCATGGAAAACAATCTGATGTGACGTGTTTGGTTCAAAGGAGGAGTTATAAGAACCTGCCACTGACTGGGCCTGGGGGTGGTGTGTTGAAGGGTGAGTCAGCATTCATTCATCTACTCTGGCCATCTGTCCTTGTTCTTACTTCCTTTTATATCTGTCTGTCTCTGAGTCCTATAGCTCATCAGCAAGGCAGCAGCTGTTGGACTGTCTTCCTGAAGATACTGAAGCCTCAAGCCTAAAACTTCACAGAAAAGGAAATACTAATTTGTAAACATCATCACCCTTCAATCACTTTGTGCCTGAGACATGGGGGAAACCCAAAGTGATTTGTAAACACACTAGCATACAGAAGTGTCTTCTATTTCACACCTTTTGTTCCATCGAAAGGGAGAACAGGGTCCAGATGCTTATGCAATTCTCACCTTAACCCCACACATTTTGAAAATTACAAAGGGCAAGGGTAGAAAGGAAAAATACTTAGGTAGTTATGATGCTTACCATATGTACCAGATTTCAAGTAATTTTCATCAAATATTAAAATATTCCAAAAATTTCAACATTTTGGCCTCAAAAATGCCTCTTCCATATCGACTCTCATACCTGGAAAGCCATGTGTTTTCCATTTCATGTATTCGTTAGTTTGGAAAATACAGTCCAAAGGGGTTTGATAGAAAACTTGTGACTCTGGGGCACACGATGAAAAGTTGCTTATTAAATTAGCATAATTATTTAGACCCACATGATACAAGCATATCATTTTACACACAATAGGTGCTTAGTCAAGGCTGATTTTATTTGATTTAGCTCAATGATAAATGTCATATGGTTAATGATTGATTACCTGATTATTGTCAATCTAAGATATAGGGTCCCTGAAATTTAAACTAAAAAGTTCATG
>NW_012146078.1:1554613-1555122 GCF_000956105.1 Propithecus coquereli | reverse complement strand
TCAAATGGAAGCTCTACTTGTATCTCTTTAAGGTATCTACTCACCATCAAATTGGTATTAAGTGATCAACACGTAAGTGTACATATAAGAATAACGTCTATTGGATGTTGGGCAGGGGGAAGGGGGAAGGGAGGAGGAGGGAGGAGGGGACGGGTATTTGCATACACAAAGAGTGCAATGCGCACCACCCGAAGAATGGACATATTTGAAACTCAGACTTAGGGGGGTAGGGGGGGCAAGGGCAACATACGTAACCTAAACATCTGTACCCCCATAATATGCTGAAATAAAAAAAAAAGAAATAAAAAAAAGTAATGGCAAATTATCTGGAGCAAGCAAACCTGCTAACTGTTAAGCAAAAACTGTGAGGGACATAATGGCTTTCTAAAGTGGACAGTCTTGGGAGTGACATCATTCTGTCAATGGTCAAATTGTGTTCTCAGAAATCCCACTGTTATGTGCAAGGAACTCCCAAACTGAATACCCTAAGAAACAACCCTAGCCAAATC
>NW_012146078.1:1552559-1553783 GCF_000956105.1 Propithecus coquereli | reverse complement strand
ATCCCAAGTATGTCCTCATTACCTTTACCCTGCAGCAGAAATATCTGCCATTATTGTGTTATATCTTGCATTTTCAGAGCATGCTTTATGGATGGAAATACATCAAATAGAATGTGTAGCAGTTTATCGTTTTAGCCTTCATTATCTCATTTGGTAAGTTTAGATTTTGTTTTTTAGCTTTCCACCATAGATTAGGAACACGAGAAACATATAACAGCATAAGTAGTTTTTGAAGAGAGTGTATGCAGTTTGGATAAAGTTCTAAACATAGTATTAATATATATTCTGAAATGACTTACATAATTGGGATGGTCAAGGGATATCCTCTAGACAGCTGGAAGATAAGCTCATGAGGACACTGGGTTTCTATCAGAGGCTATTCAGAAAAAAGAACCCCTATTATACAAAAACAAGCTGTATGCTACATCGTTGCTTTAGGCTGAATTGTGTCCCTCCTCCAAATTCTTATGTTGAAGTCTTAACCTCCAGTCTTAACCCTCAGAATGTGACTGTATTGGAAACAGGACCTTTAAAGATGTGATTAAGGAAAAATGAGGTCATATGCATGGACCCTAATCAATATGACTGGTGTCCTTATGAAAAAAGGGGATTAGTACACTACCTAGAGGGAAGGCCATGAGAAGACACCGAAGAAAAACAGCCATCTACAAGCCAAGGAGAGAGGCTTCGGAAGAATCAGTTCTGCCAACAACTTCATCTTGGACTATGAGAAAATAAATGTCTGTTGTTTAAGCCACACAGTCTTCATTATGGCAGTCCTAGCAAACTAATATAGTCCTTTGCTTTTAACATGTTAGGTACAATAGAAAGCCACTCCTAGGCCTACTGGCATATTACAAAATTAATGATTTCAAGCACAATTTAATGCAGTTCAACAAAGTCAAAGAAGTAACACTTAAAAGATACCATATGATGCCACTGCACACTAGCCTGGTGACAGAGCAAGACTCTGTCTCAAACAAACAAACAAAAAAAGATCATAGACTTAAAGTTAAGAAAAAGAAGAAAATGACGAAATAGGAAGAAGGGCTCCAAAAGACAAAGTCAGAAAAATTGTGAATGTGACAGCTTAAACAGAGAAAAATGAGACAAAGGGGAAAACATGAAGAAATAAATAGTATGTCGTCACAGTGGTCATATTTAGCTATAATTACAAATGACATAAAGAATATAAAATGAAATAAGATGTTTTGATATTCTGAG
>NW_012146078.1:1537843-1539033 GCF_000956105.1 Propithecus coquereli | reverse complement strand
CAATTGGTTATATGAGTCTACAGTTTGAGAGCAGAATCTGGCCAACAGAGTTAAAAAATTGGAGAGTCATCATATAAATAGTATTTAAAGTTAGGAGACTGGATGAGACCTCCATGGGTCTGTAGCTGATAAAAAGAAGTCCAAAATCTAAGCTTTGGGCCATGTCAATGGTAACGGGTCAAGTAAAGAGAAGGAACCAACAAGGATGACTGAGAATGAGCACACACTAAGTTAGAAAGAAAGTCAATTCAGTGAGAGTTTGGGAAATAAAATTGAAAAAGATAATTAGGGAGGGGAAGAGTGATCAACTTTATCAAATGCTGCTAATAGGTTCAATACTCCCAGTAAAAATGGCCATGCAATGTTAGAATTCAGATATATAGAAGGAGTTATATTTTGTTCTGAAAACTAGTAATGAAATTACCAACCAGCAAAACGTTTAAGTGGAAAGGTCTATCAGAAATTATGAAATTGTTTTAGCATTATTAGGCCATCTTCTGAAACTCTGATTTTGATAAAGATATTATTCCATATATGTGACAGTGTATGAATTGGATTTCAGCAGCTAAAATTTCCATGATATTGGTGGCTACTAAATCTGAATCTACAATTTTTAGCATCCTCCAAATGCTTTTGGACCTTGAATAGAAGATATTTTGGAGTAAAAAAAAAGAATCTTTAGCTCATTCTTTATTCTCTGAAACCTTAGAGGCTGTTCCAACATATGTTCAATAGCAAATTTATGACTGTGACTGACTCCAGAAAACTGATTGTATTTAATCCTCTTGTTATTACTTTTGGGAATACCACACAAGTACATACTTTGAATTTTTTTTTCCTAATACTGAAGCTAAAAAGATTATAACAAAACTTTGACACAATAAAGGATGTCTGCTAAATACCAGTCGTTTTCCAAGGGAGTCTTTTTGGGAAGTTATCGATAAAAACTCTTCCTAAGCGCTTTCTAAATATTATAACTGGAGTGTTAAAAAAAAAAAAACAGAAGCATTCTTAGACCATTTGGAAGCATGAATTCATATTTGGAACACAGCCTTCACTGATTCTTTCCACCTGATTCACCCTAAGCCCAGGGTGCCCAGACAATATCTTGCCATATCAGCAAATATTACATAATTAGATTTTACAATAGTCCTTCTTGGGAAGTTATCGATAAAAACTCTTCCTAAGCG
>NW_012146078.1:1535830-1537793 GCF_000956105.1 Propithecus coquereli | reverse complement strand
TTATTTCCTTGGCTGTGCAGAAGCTTTTAAATTTAATCAAGTCCCATTTATTTATTTTTGTTGTTACCGTGATTGCCCTTGGGGTCTTCATAAATTCTTTGCCTAGGCTGATATCTAGAAGAGTTTTTCCAACATTTTCTTCTAGAATTCTTATGGTTTCATGTCTTAGATTTAAGTCTGTGACCCATCTGGAATTAATGTTTGTTAGTGGTGAGAGATATGGATCCTGTTTCAATCTTCTACATGAAGAAGAAATCTTCCTCTATTCAGTTTTCCCAGCACCATTTATTGAATAACGATTCTTTCCCCCAGTGTATATTGCTATCTACTTTGTCAAAGATCAAATGGCAATCTGTGGATGGTTTTATATTTGGGTTCTCTGTTCTGTTCCATTGGTCTATGTCTCTGTTTTTGTGCCAGTATCGTGCTGTTTTGGTTACTGTAGCCTTGTAGTATATCTTAAAGTCTGGTAAAGTGATACCTACAGATTTGTTCCTTTTCCTTAAGGTTACTTTGGCTATTCAAGCTTTCTCATTCCAAAGGCAGTGTAGAATTATTTTTTCTAGATCCGTGAAAAATTATGTTGGTATTTTGATGGGGATTGCATTGAATCTGTAAATCACTCTGGGTAGCATGGACATTTTAACATCGTTGATTTTGCTGATCCATGAGTATGATATGATTATTTTGTTTTTGTAAGTAAGAAAGGACAATTTCCCATGAGTGCTAAGAATTTCACTTTTTAAAATGGCTTTTTCTCAAGGCTTCCAATTTTTTTAAAGAAAGCAATCTATGGCAACTTTGTTATCATTATTTCATAGTGATACTATGAGTATACAATAATCCAGGTCAGGAATTGTTGAGGTGGGACAATGGCTCCTTCCCCTACTCTCTACACTGATGCTCTCAATCTAAGTACAACTTTTCAAAAATTAGCTGTTGTGCTGAATGCTTAAGATTGCTTCAGAATGTTTCCTAATGGGTGAGAGCAAATTTTTATTGGCTTTCATTATAAGTAAGAAGAACAAATTAAACCCATTTATTTCCATCAAAAGTAGATATTTTAACATGAGCCAAAAATATTTAATCATTAAAGAAATTTAGTTAAGCAATTTTCTTTCGGTTAACCCAAAAGATGTCTTTGAAGGCATTATTCATGACATACACATTACATCAAATTCTCAAAGAAATAATGAAAGCAATTTTAACATGTTATATTATTTTTGTCAATGTTCACCTGTTTGGGTTTTCCTCCTTCCAGTCCAAAGAGATTTACTGCTGGATGTTCAACAATTCCTAGGTCAACGTCAGTCACATAAACATATTATGCTAAGAATAAAACTCAGTCATATAGCTATCTTTAACACTGAACTATGTTTTGCCCATGCTCAATGACACTAATGATACATGCTATGACTTGATTATTTTTTTCTATTTTCTGCAGAATTCCTTCCTGTAATTAATTTTTCAAGATCTGAACACATTTCATGGATTGAAGGCATCCAAACAGTCTCTAGCAGGAAAATATATAGCACGCAATCCTTTAAAAATGCACACAATAACAGCTGGGATTTATAACAACAAATGAAAGGAAAGATGAAGGAAATATACAAATCATAAGCTTCAAGAAACACATAAATCTTTATGAAATCTTATCATAACTCAGACAGAATGTTATCCTTTCAAAATCTGCCAGATCACGCCAGACATTATATTCAGTTTTAAAACTCAGGTGCTTTGAAGTTGTTATCTTTGAAGTCCTCTTAGCATTGGAGTTTTGCTCATTCCTCAGATCATAGCAATTTATGTCTTAGTTCTATGTTGTCCTATTGTTTCTGTATGTCAGTTATTGTTTCTTCTTCCCTTTAATAACTCAGACAGAATGTTATCCTTTCAAAATCTGCCAGATCACGCCAGACATTATATTCAGTTTTAAAACTCAGGTGCTTTGAAGTTGTTATCT
>NW_012146078.1:1530934-1531829 GCF_000956105.1 Propithecus coquereli | reverse complement strand
AAAAGAAATAAAGAATTGGAATAATGGGGTGTACACACAGCAGCTAGAGTGAGAATTTTAAAGTAAAATATCGTGTCAGATGTCTGCTTGAAGCCTTGTCAATGACTTCTCATTTTACCTCAAGTAAAAGCCAAAATGTTTACAATGCCTAAAAGGGTCTCACTCTCACAGGATTTACCCCCGATCTTCATTATGTCACTGACCTCACTTCTTGGCCCAGTTGGTTATTGCTGCAAAGCAAATAACCACAAAACTGTTTCTAAACAACACTTCCTTAGTTCTCATGAATCTAATGGTCAGCTGTGCAGTGTCTGCTGTCAGGGGTTGGTCACACAGGGCTGTCTGGTCTAGGATGGCCTCAAGTGGGTGACTCAGCTCTGCTCTGTGTGGTCTTTCCTCCTCCCTCAGGCCAGCCTGGGCTTGTGCCATGCAGAGGCAGGGTTCCAAGAGAAAAAGACTTTTATCAGCCACATCATTTTGGCTGCTATGTCATCGTCTAAAGCAAGTCTGACAGCCCAACCTAGAGTCAGTATTGAGGAATACTACCAAAGGATGTGGAGAGAGGAAGGCTTGAATTTTTGGAAGGCTTTGATGAAATCAATCATTCACACTTTTTACATTTTTACTACTTTCTTTTGCTCTCAGTGCCCCACCTACACTGACGTCCTTGCTATTCTTTTAGCACAACATATCCATGCCTGCATTAGGACCTGAACTTAGCTGTTACTTCTGCCAGAAATGTTCTTCCCTAGATATTGACTTAGATATTGACATCATCACTTCTTTCAAGTTTTTTTCTAACCTTTCTTTCTTGATGAACCCTTTTCGCCTACCCTATTTAATAAGGCAATCTGCCACAATTCCCCTACTTGTTCTGTTTTACTTTTTTCTATAA
>NW_012146078.1:1529526-1530884 GCF_000956105.1 Propithecus coquereli | reverse complement strand
CTTAAACATTTGGGCTACTTCTTCGTGTAACTTATTTATGCCTTTGGGCATAAATCCCATATACATTAGCTGTGTTTGATGACAAGGTGCTGCTATGCACACTCCACTTTATGGCTTGGTGGGAGCAGTTCATGAGGGGCAGCTTAAATTCCAATCCTCCTAAGACTATGGATGCTTTCCTCTACTGTATACAAAGGTAGTTATGCCATTTTCGCTCATTTACTGTAGGTTACGTTTTGGTTCATGTTTCAGTCAATCAACCAAAAACACTGTTAGAGGTTTTTCTAACCCCCTCACCAAGCAGCAAAATTAAATCCAGAATCTCTACTTAGTGGACTCATATCAACAAATTTGGCCTGATCCAATTTTATGTTCCTTCCGCCAATATCCCACAACCTTAATATCCATTCTAACATATATTCTCTATATTTTTGTCTGTCTAAATTGAATAAATTATAAAAATTTTTTTGGAGTGAAGCATACCTTCTCATGATCACACTTTATAACTGTCTTAATCTGTTTGGGCTGCAATAACAAAATACCTTAGACTGAATAGCTTATAAATTTAAATGTATTGCTTACTGTTCTGGAGGCTGTGAAGTCCAAGATAAAGCTGTCAGCAGATTTGGTGTCTGGTGAGGGCCTTCCTCCTGGTTCATACAATGGCACCTTCTCACTATATCCTCACATGATGGAAGGAGGAAGGTCTGGAGCCTGTTTTATAAAAGCACTAATGCCATTCATGAGGGCTTTGCTGCCTTAATCCTTCTATGATTTTTGAGTCATTTATGTGGTGCTTGAGCTGGGAATTCAAATCCTTGGGCTCCTTTTCTTTCCCCACTTTTTCCAGGTAAATTAGGAGCAACCAGCCAATTTCCTTATACTGATTAGTTTGCCAAAAATGTTCTAGGGTATCAAATACATGGTCACCCAAAAACTTGCCTCTTATAAGTATTTGATTAGGAATATCTAATGATGATATTTTACATATCTTCCTTAGCACATCACATCATGTATTATCAGTGCTCTCTTTGCTACTAGAAATAGTGCCTTTAAATCTAATCAGATTACAGAACTGAGTCCAGAAATCCCAGAGCCAATGCAGAAAACTCATCCTTAAGATTCAGTTTTTCTAGAATTAATATCAGTGCTAAAATCTGCATGAGTCAGAATTTTCCAGAGAGAACCAACAGGATGAATATATAGATATAAAGAGAGTGTTATTTCAAGGAATTGACGCATGTGATTATGGAGATTGGAAAGTCCAAAATCTTCAGGGCAAGCTAGCGGGATGGAGACCCAGAGAAGAGTTGATGTTGCCATCTTGAATCCTAAGGCAGTCCAGAGGCAGAATTTCT
>NW_012146078.1:1525401-1529280 GCF_000956105.1 Propithecus coquereli | reverse complement strand
ATGTATATATATCATGGAGTACTACTCAGCAATAAGAAAAAATGAAATAATGTCTTTTGTAGCAACTTGGATGGAATTGGAGGACATTATCCTAAGTGAAATAATGCAGGAACAGAAAAATAAATGCTGCTTGTTCTCACTTACAAGTGAGAACTAAATTATGTCTACACAAGGACACATAGAGTGGTATAATGGACATTGGAAACCCAAAAGGGTGGAGGGTGGGAGAAATAAAAAAATGATCTATGGGGTACAATGTACCCTATTCAGGTGATGGGCACACTAAAAGCCCATATTTCACCACTATACAATATGTCTATGCAATGAAATTCAACTTGTATCCCCTAAATCTATTAATTTTTTTTTAAAAAAACAGAAAAATATTGTGAGTAGTGCCCCTCTCATGTACACTTCTTGATTCCTGAACTCACGAATTCTAGCGATGGGAGAAACAGCACTACATATTGGATACTGATTTAAAATACGTACAACCTTCTGGAAATCCTTGCCACAGCCCAGTAAGATGTTGGCCCCTAGTTGGTACTGTACCTGAATCTTCAAAAGGCCATTCCATGTTCTATCAAGCCAGCTGCTTCAGCATAGTGGAAAACATTGTTAGAACAGTGAATTCAATGAGCACAGGTATATTGATGCACTGTATTTCCTAAGAAGTGAATTTCTTGATCACAAGCAATGCTGTGTGGAATACCATGGTGGTGGATAAGGCATTTTGGAAGTCACAGGTGGTAATTTTAGCAGACGCATTGGCTAAAGGGAAGGAAAATCTATATCCAGAGTAATTGCCTATTCCAGTAAGAACAAAATGCTGACCCTTCCATAACGGAAGTGAACAAATGTAATCGTCCTGCCACCATATAGCCAGCTGATCATTTCAAGGAATGTCACCATATCAGAAATTCAGTGTTGATCTTTCTGCTGGTAGAATTGTCACTTAGCAGTGGCTTTATCCAGGTCACCTTGATGAGTAGAAGCCCATGTTGCTAGCCCATGCATAACTACCATTTCTGCCACCATGGTCAATTCATTCATGAACTCATTGTCCAGGGAAAAAGGCTGATTAGTTGCCACCAAACAGGTCATCTTATCCACTTGATTATTAAGATCCTCCTCAACAGAGGTCACCCTTTGGTGAGCAGTCATATGGGACACAAATATCTTCATGTTTTTCTCCCATTCAGAGAGTTATATCTACATACCTCTTCCCCAGACCTCCTTGTTATCAATTTTCTAATCAGATTTCTTTCAAGTCCTTAATCATCTGGCCAAACCATTGGCTACAGCCCATGAATCCATATACAATCACATATATGGCCATTTCTCCTTCCAAGCAAAATGAACAACCAGATACACTGCTCAAATTTCTCCCACTGGGAAGATTTTTCTTCATCTGTCTCCTTCAGGGATGTCCTAGAAAGGGACTTTAGTGCTACATCTGTCCCCTTTTGGGTGGAGCCTGAATATCATGCAGAACCATCTGTTAACCAGGCTCTAGTCTTCTCTGCCTGTGTCAAATGATTATAGGTAACTCCCCCATGAGGCCATTAGTGGAGTTTGGGAGAGAGAAGGCAGTATAGCAGGAGTGGGGACCTTAAACATTTGGGCTACTTCTTCGTGTAACTTATTTATGCCTTTGGGCATAAATCCCATATACATTAGCTGTGTTTGATGACAAGGTGCTGCTATGCACACTCCACTTTATGGCTTGGTGGGAGCAGTTCATGAGGGGCAGCTTAAATTCCAATCCTCCTAAGACTATGGATGCTTTCCTCTACTGTATACAAAGGTAGTTATGCCATTTTCGCTCATTTACTGTAGGTTACGTTTTGGTTCATGTTTCAGTCAATCAACCAAAAACACTGTTAGAGGTTTTTCTAACCCCCTCACCAAGCAGCAAAATTAAATCCAGAATCTCTACTTAGTGGACTCATATCAACAAATTTGGCTTGATCCAATTTTATGTTCCTTCCGCCAATATCCCACAACCTTAATATCCATTCTAACATATATTCTCTATATTTTTGTCTGTCTAAATTGAATAAATTATAAAAATTTTTTTGGAGTGAAGCATACCTTCTCATGATCACACTTTATAACTGTCTTAATCTGTTTGGGCTGCAATAACAAAATACCTTAGACTGAATAGCTTATAAATTTAAATGTATTGCTTACTGTTCTGGAGGCTGTGAAGTCCAAGATAAAGCTGTCAGCAGATTTGGTGTCTGGTGAGGGCCTTCCTCCTGGTTCATACAATGGCACCTTCTCACTATATCCTCACATGATGGAAGGAGGAAGGTCTGGAGCCTGTTTTATAAAAGCACTAATGCCATTCATGAGGGCTTTGCTGCCTTAATCCTTCTATGATTTTTGAGTCATTTATGTGGTGCTTGAGCTGGGAATTCAAATCCTTGGGCTCCTTTTCTTTCCCCACTTTTTCCAGGTAAATTAGGAGCAACCAGCCAATTTCCTTATACTGATTAGTTTGCCAAAAATGTTCTAGGGTATCAAATACATGGTCACCCAAAAACTTGCCTCTTATAAGTATTTGATTAGGAATATCTAATGATGATATTTTACATATCTTCCTTAGCACATCACATCATGTATTATCAGTGCTCTCTTTGCTACTAGAAATAGTGCCTTTAAATCTAATCAGATTACAGAACTGAGTCCAGAAATCCCAGAGCCAATGCAGAAAACTCATCCTTAAGATTCAGTTTTTCTAGAATTAATATCAGTGCTAAAATCTGTATGAGTCAGAATTTTCCAGAGAGAACCAACAGGATGAATATATAGATATAAAGAGAGTGTTATTTCAAGGAATTGATGCATGTGATTATGGAGATTGGAAAGTCCAAAATCTTCAGGGCAAGCTAGCGGGATGGAGACCCAGAGAAGAGTTGATGTTGCCATCTTGAATCCTAAGGCAGTCCAGAGGCAGAATTTCTCCCTCTTCAGGGGACCTCAGTCTTTTTCTCTTAAAGTCTTCAACTGATTTGATGAAGCCCACCCATATTACAGAGGATAATCTACCTTATTCAAATTGTACTGATTTAAATGTTAATCACATCTAAAAAATAAACCTTCACAATAACACTTAGACTTGTGTTTGGCCGAATGACTAGGCACCATAGTCTAGCCAAGTTGACACATAAAGTTAACCATCATCCTACCCAACATCTATTTTTCTTTTCTTTTCTTTCTTTTCCTTCTTTTTTCCTTACCAAGAGAACCTAGATTTTGTTAAAAGCAGGCATAAGCTGAACTAAAACAATTATGTCTCCCAGCCTCCCTTGTATTTACAGCCAACGAGATTTTAGCAGAAATCTCAGATTATAAATTTCAAGAAAGATCTTTAAAAGTGTGCAGAATCAGTTGCCATATAATTTTGTAATTTTTCCTTACCCTTCTTCATGCCAGGGGTGCATAAACTATGTTTATGGGAATGTGGGAGGAAGAAGGAGCAACTATCTTCTGAAACACAAAATGACAACATTGAGAATGAATGCCTTACACAAAATATGGCAGAGCAGAAAAATAGAAGGAGTGTATGGCCCTAAGGTCAGAGTGCACCCACTATACCACCTCTAGATTATTAATTTCTGGTCTTCTTCAATGTGAGAAAAATTAAATCTCTATTTCATTGGCCTCTGTAATAAGGTCTCCTGATACACAGCTGACCTCCGCTGGACACTGGACAATTTCATTGACAGCTTTAATAGTTTATTTTTTAATATTGGCCAGATAAGTTTTTTCTCTTCTCTTTGGAGAAATGCATAATTACCTTATAATTGAGGTTTTATTATATCTAGAAATACATCATAGCTTTTATACAGATAATGTTAATATTTTCTTCAAATG
>NW_012146078.1:1523407-1525351 GCF_000956105.1 Propithecus coquereli | reverse complement strand
AAGAAAATGAAACCAATAGGATGTGTATATATAGACAGAATTGGCTCATGTGATCATAGAAACTGCCAAGTCCAAAATCTTCAGGAGAGACCAGCAGCAGGGAGACCCAAGGAAGAATTAATGTTGCAGTCTTGACTCCTAAGGCATTCCAGAGGTAGAATTTCCTCCTCTTTAGGGGACCCCAGTCTTTACTTTAAAGGTCTTCAATTGATTAGATGAGGTCTAATCAATTATTATGGAAGATAATCTGTATTACTCAAAGTCTACTGATTTAAATGTTAACCACATCTTAAAAATACCTTCACAGTGACATCCAGATTTGTGTTTGATCAAATGACTGGGCACCACAGCCTACCCAAGTTAACACATAAAGTTAACCATCAGAGTCTAACCCTAGTCAACTTGGCCACCATACACTTCTCTTTAAACCACACTTATTCACAAAATAAAGACAAAAACAAGGTCATATATTCACTTAACATGATACAACTATTCTGAGAACAACTGAAAATGCACTAATGCTTTCCCCAGAAAAATCTGTAAATTCCTTAGGTAATATTCACTCTTTTTGATATGCTGTAACTTAAATACTGTGAGTGATATGAACTTAATACATCTTATGTTATATAATAATAAGAGAGAAAACAAAAATAGCTGCCACATGCACGTGCACGTGCACACACACACACACACACACAAAACAATAAGAAAGAAATACTGATAGCAATTGCAGTCCTCATTTCTGTAGTTGGCCACACTGTCATTGCTGTTTATAACTACATCTTCTCACAATCCATTCAACATTCTCTTTGCCCTTAGTAGGCACTTCAGCTGATTGTGGCTCTTTCTCTGGTAAGGCGAAGCAAATTTTCCTTCCAGAAGAGTTTAGGCCATTATTTGTCCTACTTAAATTTAGTTGTAGTTTTCTGTCAACTTTAATCACTGGACCTGGTAAGACTAAGAAATATCTTAAGAGATCTCCTATTCCAGTCATATTCTTTCTTACCTCCATTGAAAGTAGCAGTCCAATTTCCCCTTTGTAATCAGGGTCAATCACCCAGACAGTATAATAAGTACCTTCTTTGTGTGTTGATTAAGATGTACATGGAACCCAAAGTGGCCAAGTAGCAGTTTTAACTTCCAGTTTAGTGGAATCATTGCTCTATCTCTTGGTGAAAGCATTCCTTGCATTGGAACTAAGACTTATAGAACAGCCAAGCATAATTTTATGGGGATAGGAAGCAAAAGTTTTGCTGGTGGGTCACAAGGGGTAACAGTGAGTGGTACAAGAAGGTGAAAGATCTCAACAAGGAGAATAACAAATCACTGATGATAGAAATCATAAATGGCACAAATAAATGGAAAATCATCCCATGCTCATGGATTGGAAGAATCAAAACTGTTAAAATGATCATACTGCCAAAAGCAATCTACAGATTCAATGTAATTTCTACAAAAATATCAGCATCATTTTTCACAGAATTAGAAAAAATAGTTCTACAATTCATAAAGAACCAAAAAAGAGCCCAAAATAGCCAAAGAAATCCTAAGCAAAAAGAACAAAACTGGAGGCATCACAGTACCTGACTTCAAATTACGCAACAAGGCTGTAGTAACCAAAGCAGCATGATACTGGTATAAAAGTAGATGCGTAGATCAATGGACTAGAACAGAGAACCCAGAAATAAAACCATATACCTACAACAAATTTATCTTTGACAAAGCAGACGAAAACATACAGTAGGGAAGGGACACACTATTCAATAAATGATGTTGGGAAAATTGGATAGCCATATGCAAAAGAATGAAACTGAATCCTTATCTTTCACCATATATAAAAGTAAATTCGAGATGGATTAGAGACTTAAATATAAGACCTGAAATAATACAAATCCCAGAATAAAATCTAGGAAAAACTCTTCTGCCCAGGCAAAGAATTTTTAA
>NW_012146078.1:1507609-1510053 GCF_000956105.1 Propithecus coquereli | reverse complement strand
AATAAAGTAAATTGTTCTAAAAGTAAATACAATAATAAAAATATGTCAGCATAACCAAATTGGCTTACAGCTTTGCCTCTAAAATTTAAAAGAAACCTTAGCAACATGAGAAAATATTAGGAGTTCTGAGTTTGTGTTCTCTGTATCTCCCTATTTCTATGGTCTGGAACTGAAAATGCTAAGATGAACATTTGCAGACTAGAAACATAGAACATATTTCTATTCCAAAAGGACAGTAACCAAAAGTATATCTTTGAAAAATAGAAGTCTACAAACCTGGGTCATCTGGTCAACCTTGCCTTGAGGCATTTCACACAGAATGCAATTTATTCTATAAATTGAATAACAGCCTCACAAGAGAATAACACTATAAAAATAGACAATACCCCTGCCCTGTAGGACCTCAATATTTCTTGTTGCCAAATATGAGAACGTACTCAAAGAGAGAATAGAAACCCATAACTGGAGTGGAAAATAATTTTTAAGGTATGTATTTCTCTACAAATGAGTAGCAAGAAACTAGGCAGAAAGAAAATCAACTCAACAATCTGTTTAATGAGCAACATGCGAACTATATAAATTGCAATGATCTCGAGGACAAAAAGCTTATCTGTTTCATAAGAAAGGGGACCTGGCACTCAAGATCTTTAGGACAATAAAGATACGAATGAATACTTGAGAATTTTCACAGTATTTTTTTTTATATTTTTGAAAAGGAAGTTTAGTGGCTTGCAACACTAGAAAAAACAATTAGCAAGTTAAAGAGTATTTTCCATTCGTTGGTCTTGACAGTACTTGCAATAATGATGACCTAAGACTTCACAGTAGACTTAATAATTATAAAATTTCATTACTTTAAATAATAACAACAATTAATATTTATTAAATGTATACCATGGGTTGGGTGGGTGTTTTTCTAAGTACTTTATATTTTTAGCTCATGTAAATCCTCTCAGAACAAGTTATTATCTTGCTCATTTTATAGATGAAATAATAAAGTACTGAGAATTTAATTGATTTACCCAAATCACACAGCTGGTACTATTAGAGGTGATATTAAATCCACTTAGTGTGACTCCCAGGCCCACCTACTTAAAGACACCACCCCACGATTCATTACACCTCAGGAAGCTTGAAGTCAAAGGAAATTAGATAATAGTAACAGAAACCTAAAATAGATTTTAACTTTTATAGTTAATTCCATTTATTTTTTTCCTCTCTGATCTCTTACATTATCGTTTCTTTATTATATTTTAAGCTCAGAAAATAGTTTTGCCATGCAAAGACTGGACAAATGTTCATTTTAATTGAGACCATAAATGTCACTACTAAATATCCAAAATCTTCCTTTTTTACGATCGCTTTCTTGCCTATATTTTGGACAGTCCTTCTGGGTTCAGAACCATACTAAAGATTACTGCAATTACTTGGCCATGGGCCTGGGATCCTGACGCATTCTTGCCAAGTCGAGAACTGTATCCCCCCATCCTCCACACACATCCACAGTCTCTTTGTGGGGTGCCTACCAATCAGGGAAAATGTCTTAGAAGTATAAGAGGCATTTGGCTGACTAGATGGCCCATTGCCCCATCACACCAGCCTTATTCCATTACTTCTCAACATGGAAGTAGAACAAGAAAATTGTACCTTATGAAACCTAGCCTAACTGGGTGCCCTATGCCTGCTGAAGTGTGGAAGATGGACAGCTACCGAAGCCCAGCTTGTTCATCTCTCCTCATCAACATGTGTTACTGAGAAATCACGTGAGCTAACGCAAATTATAAACATTAGGATAACTTTCTCCAATTTTGTAATGGTACTTTTTTCACTCTTGACAAATACCATAAATGTAGTACAAAGCAACCAAAAAAAGAAGGAAGAAGATCTTTTGTATTCGTGTATGAGTGCGTGTACTGTGTTTGTTATAATATCTCCTTGGGAGAGAGGGTGAAGGGAGAGAAAGACACTAGAATAAAGCTATTTAGAAGAACATGTATTTAGCTAAGAAGGAAATGAAAAGTACTACTAAATCTAACACTCAAGTAGATAAAGCTTAGACCATCTTCACAGGAAATAAATGAGTAGTGCTAATAGCTGGATCCAATTTATAAGGCACTAAACGGATATTATAAGAGGAAGGGAGATAATTAATCTTCAGCTAGAACAATGAAAGATCAGCTGTGGTATTATCACAGTTCCACATTACAAGACTCTGAAGGTGCTTTGCCTTCCAATATGTTAATCAAAGACTATCCAGAATTAGGATGTTTAATTATTTGCAAAGATACTTAGTATTTTTATCTCTGCATGAAGTCACTGATTACCGTACATAAGAAGTTTTCCTTTTTTATCTACTACATTGAGACTATAACAGCAATATTAATAGTTTCCGCATATAGAAATGAATATGATTGATTTCAAAATTGTTTACCAAAGCTGTAGTT
>NW_012146078.1:1505705-1507559 GCF_000956105.1 Propithecus coquereli | reverse complement strand
GAAATTTCAAAGTCTCCCAAAACATACAGCCTCAGTAGTGGAGGGAATCACAGCAGGTGCAAGCCTAGGAGATGGAAGCCAAAAAAAGAAATCATTTTTATCCAACCTCCTTATTCTACTAATGAAGTTAAGTGCATTGAAGAATGTTGAAAAGTCAGCTAGTGGCAAAACTAGGATTAGAACTAAATCGTCTGATTACCAACACTATGTTCTTTTCACTTTCTCACATTGACAAAATCACCGCTCAGACAGAATTTATAACATTCAAATAAAAGTGTGAAAGAAGAAATTTCCAATATTATTGAGTAATTAAAAACATAGGGCTTTGAAAATTAAGCTTGAAGTTTCTAAATTCACCAAATTGAAATCCAATAGGCTGTAATATTTGTTTCTTAAAAAGAGCAGAGATGACTGCAGTTTAGCTTCTCTGGATGTAAAACTTATAGAAGAGAGAGACACCTTACTGAATCTAACTTTATAATCTTACTGAGCTAAATTATCGGCCTTTGGCAGTCCATGGGAATTTCATTTTTAGAATCAAAATAAGCATGGTAAAAACTACTCTGAGAAAGGGAAAGATTGTATCAACAATGATGTGAAGGAAGTAGAAGTTGTCACTAAAAGATTTCTCTTTAGTCTACTTTTCTATTGAATATTTTCAAAGAACTTTTTTCCCCCTAGTTAAACAACGAGGGAATTAATTTAGCTCAGAGAAAAGCATCTAATAATTGTTGTTATGCTTCTACAGACTAAATTTTGCCAGTGGAGTATAATTCTCCCACAGAGTTTTATAGAATAAGAATCTGGGTCAGTGTTTTAAAGTACTGGCCTCTCCTAACAACAAAGTAATGTGATACTCCCTCATTGCTGAAACTGAAGACCAGGAAGTTAATAATTTTGTGGCAAAGTTTATAATTTTCTTTCCCAGACATTTTATTCTCTTTGTCTTGTGACTTCTCTTCCCCCTTCAATGTTATGGCTAATTGAGATATATTTCTAACTGATGAAGACTGAATGAATCTTCCCTGGTGAAAATTTTATACATTTATAGCTATTAATGTCCATTTATTCAATTCCCATTTCACTGGTAATGAATTAGTTATTAGGCTTTCTATATGAATTGGTGACCAAAAGTTCATAAAACTAATCATTTAAAGGTCAATGTTTATACAGTTTTAAAAAATAGAATCTAGACAGTCAGTTTAATTCCCTGCTTTGCATTAATTAAGGAAATATTCCTATACTCAGCAACCACTGGAAGTCTATTCTTTAAAATAAAATTAGAATTTTAGCACTACCTGCAAATTCTTTCACATTGAAAGTTAATTACATTATCATTAAACTGATTTGTTGAAGCTTGAAATGATACGTTTTAGTAAGAAGACATTAAAAATGTTACAAACTCTGGCATCAGACTATTTCCATTTTCAAGCCAAACGTTGCCTCATTTATTCAATATAATTCAGTTAATTATTGAAATGGCAGGATTCTTTACCCCTGTTATTGTATGAGCATGTGAAATTGTCTCTTTGAGAGTAAAGAAATAGTTTAAGACAATTATTTTCTAAAGTTTAGGAACTAGCGAAATCCTCCTTTTTTTCCCACTAGCAAGCATTTTTATCTGAAAAACTCTGCTTCCATTCCAGATACTTCAAATGTTATTTAAATGCAAATAGTATCCTGAAATATGTTCCTTCAACGTACAATTCTCAACTGGAGACATAAGCAGTTTTAAAAAAAGAAAGAAAGAAAAAATCTAACATGCAGTTTATTATCTGGGGGTTTGCTCAGTTCATGACCTTCTTGGACCTACTTTAATTCAAATATATTTTATACAATATAAATAAAAATAAT
>NW_012146078.1:1496049-1502875 GCF_000956105.1 Propithecus coquereli | reverse complement strand
GATTCAAATAAAAAAATTAAAGTTACAATAGTTGTAGGCAGGAAAAGATGTCCCAAGATTAATTCCATTTTGCAGGAAGTTATTTCAAACATGTACAATATTGGGCATAAATGATAGTTTTATATAATCTATACAATCCGTACAATCTTTACAAGCGCATAAAATAGAATGGGAGAATGGAAGGTCACAACATCAATTCAAGGGCATTCTTCACCTTGCAATATTTAACAAGTTTATTTTTAGATGCTTTGTAGATAAACCTCTACCATCATAAAAGTGACATCATCATCAAAGTGAAATTTTTTGGTCATTTTCCAGTGAACAAGTTTTAAAACAGAGGTGTCATTGTTGATTTTTTTCCTGCTCTTCGTACACCTTTCCATTCAGTTTCAAAAGACTATCTCTAAAGTGTCTAATGTATTCCACTCCTTTCTATTACCTTGACCATGCCCTCTGGTTATTTCACGAGTATAATCATTCACCTTTTAACTGTCCCTCCAATTCCAATCTTTTCTTCTCTGACATAGTTATTTTACAAGAATCAAGAAGTTTTACCATACACAGATTGATCGTACCACATTTTTATCCATAAATCTTCTAAGTTTTCCCTTTACCCTGGAGATAATGCCCAAACTTCTTAGTATAAGTTCTTGTACTTGCCAGGGCTTGCCTTGCACTAGCCCCACTTACTCACCCAGTTGTATCTCCTATGACTTTCTCTCACGTGTACTTTCAATCAAACTACCACATGTTTCTAGAAATACCCTGCAGATGTTTGCCTTTACTCATACTGCTTTATTCATAGAACTCTTTACTCCTCTCTACTGTATTACCCTCGAAAAATTCACACTACACTTTCAAGACCCAAAGTAAAGCTCTTTGCCTGATTCTTACTACTCTCCCCAGAGTTAGTCCCTTATCTGAAATACCTCCTTATCTGTGTTCTTATCAAATGGCCTTGTAATAACTTTATATGCCTGCTCCCTAGCTTTTGTAGGCTGCAAAACAAAAAGTCTTTAACACATTGTAGATGCTCAATAAAATATATGCCACATTATTTAATTAATCCTTCCTTATTACTAGATCAGCATGCAGCAAACATTCACAACCTGAGTTCCCAGAGATCTTTCACTTTGTACTCACATGCCCACCGCTAGCAGGCCCACTGTTCTCCCATTCTTCTCCCATGATAGCTCTATTGTAATCCATAATTTTATTTAATAAAAGTAAATGGAGTAATGGTATGTAAAAAATATAAAGAGAAAAGGTCACTAATTTTAAGAAGTGATTGTTAGAATACAATCCTCCTTGAGTCTTTGTCATTTCTGTATATCTTTCAAACAAAGGCACTTACTGTCCTTTTGTTGTAAACTACCTTTTCAAGTATGCTTGCATAGAGAACAGCCTTGAAAGATAGTATCTCCCTTCAGAGAAGAAGGCACATTTGTTAATTGTCCAGTGTAAAGAAGATCATGCCTTCCTCCAGGGCACAGGTTGGTCAGATTTGCTTGGAGCCCTTTATAAAGTATTCAGGTTCCTGAAGTTCAGTGTTCTTTGGGTGTGACATAAATCACCCCCATAGGACTTTGGGGAAGAGAGAGGAAGGTGAACCATTGTGAGCGTGAAGTTCATATTTCCTGCTAAGTGTCCCCTACTGTTCATGTTTCCTGGTAAGTGCCCCCCAACTATTTATGAATATTTAGAGGCTGAATGACTGTTGAGAAGTAGAATTGAACTGAGCCACCCCAATAGCAATGTGCCTGTTGGTCACTCTCCTGCCTTCTCTTCCAGGCAAGAGGAAGTAAGAATGTTATCATGACATTGGTGCAGCAAGCATCACAGCCCTGCTTGAGAAGCAATGTGGCTGTAGCTGTGAATCAAGGACTCCCCAGAGCTAAAATAGATGATGTCAGTAATAATGATCCTGCCACCTGATGTAGGCATTGGGTAGATCAAAACATTAAAGGTTTTTTCAGTTAAGCCATGTGCTCAGCTAAAGTCAGTTTCAGCTCCACTCGAAACCAAAAGTAAATGTGCCATGCCCCATCGTGTGGGTTCATTCTATCCCTCCATGTGCTCCATCTCTCCCTCCCCTCTTTACCCTAACCTCAGTGTCTTTAGGGAGAAAGATAATTAGGGGTAGCATGAGGTTTGCCTATCTGCAAGAGGTATCCAAAACAAAATGTACCTGCCTAAATACATTGGGAAACTTCAAGGACAGAAGAGACTAAAACTTTTATAACTGTGTTGGATACACACACCCAAGTCACCATCCCACCCAGTCCTGCAGGGAAAAGAGATGGCCAAATTCAACTGCTGATGTTTGGACAGGGTTTACAGTGAGGGAGGGAAACTAATGTAACTTTGTAGATGGAGCCTTTGGGGCCAATTCAATGGACTGTTATTGATGCTCTACAACTGAATGCATAGTAGAATTCATGTGTTCTTGTTTGTACTTCTCCACCCTGTAAGTGCCATAAGGACTTCACCCAAACAAGGAAGAGTCACAAGTAGAGAAATGTTAGTGGGACAAACTCCCCTGCAATTTTCTATAAGTAGGTAGGTCAGAAATTAGCGTACGTGCCTCTACCCTCTAATGTCCAAAGCTCTCACTATATGGATGATAGCTCACAGACTGGCAAGTCAGAAACCCCAGTCTCAGTGGCCCTTAATGCAGTGTTATCATGCCTTTTCAGGAGGAGTGGCTGATGAACCCTAACAAGTACATGGGGGCTTGCACCCCAAGTACTTTCTTGGGACTATTTAATTAGACTAACAAGGCTTAGTGACTCTAGAAATCAAAGAAAAACTGCTGTCTTTTTGAAATCCCTAGGATCAAAAAGGGAGCCCAGCACATTATTGACACTTTGAGTACTAGAGACAGTATTGTCTCACTTGGGCATTTTGCTTAATTCATTATATCAACTAATCCACAAGTCAGCACACTTTGGGTGGGGCTCAGAACAATAGGTTGTATTGGAACCTGTCCAGCCAACTATGGAACTCTCTCTACCTTTGTAGCCCCTCAACAATAATGTCCTCTTTGAGCTATGAGCCACAAATCTCTGTGACTGATTATTTTGTGTATTAGAGACTGTGCAAAAGAAAGCAGCCTCCACACAGTGGAGCCCCTTGTGATTCTGGACTTGTTGCCTCTTTGATACAGCTACTAGGTATATTTTTTATAAAATGCTGTTTTCAGCTTGCCAGTGAGATTTTGCCAAAAATTAATGCCTAACCTAGAAAAATTAATGCCTAATCCTGGGAAGCTTTATGATTCTCTGACCTGTTATTCCAATTTTGAGGTGGGTCAATTTGTACTCAATAGCTAGGAAGATCAGAAAGGGCCAACAAGCCTCATCTGTCAAGTGGAAATGGCATATTCAACAAAGCAGTACGCCTGGCTCCAGTGATATCTCAGCTCTACATACGAAAATAGCAACTCTCTACCACTGGGTGAAACTTTATCTCTCACTCCACTCCTGTAGCAAAGCCACTGACTCAGTAAGCTCTATACTCACAGAGAATCCAATAAAAGCCTAGTCCTGATTCACTGATAGGTCTGGTTCAGCTAGGCTGAATCCAATAATATCCACTGGGCTGCTGAATCTATCCGATCTCAGTACCAGGCATACAGAATCAAAAATGGACACGGTTACTCTGCTCAGTGGGCAGAACTCAATGCCATTCTCATAGCTCTGGCAAGTACATTCCTTGATGAACCATAACATTTCTATTTCTATTTCTTCTGACTCTACTGTTGCATGTGGCCTACTTATTTTGTCATTTGGAAAACTGAGACTGGCAGATTAAAGAAACCCCCTCTGTAGGACTACAAACTATGGAAACAAACGGCAGCTACTTACCAAACTGCCTGGGTACTCAAATAGATGCCCAGAACAAAGGCCCATTCTCCGATGAGACTGACTGCATGAAGACTGCTGATCGATACACACAATCCAGATCAAAATTTGTGCCTGGACCCATGATCATTCACCATCATAGAGATGTATCCATCATCATAGATTCGACACAAAGTAAATGACTTTATATTTCTGATACAAAAGCTACCATTGCATGCCAGATTTATGACTCTTGCTAAAACATTGACTGTCTTATGCTGAGGAAGGCCGTATTGTACAGGGTGCTGCTCCCATCCACTCCTACAGATGGACTACACTCAACTTCATCTCAGAGCTGTCAGTGTTGTCTCACCACTGTTGGCAGACTTCTGTGTAACAGACTTGTTGTTGCAGTCTACTCTGGCTACCATGTTCTGGCTTTTGAAATTAACGAGTCATTGTGATATTACCAGGCAGTATACAGACTGCCTTCACTTCTGCCACCAGCTGCAGGGTCAGGGGTCCCCAAGATAACCCTTAGGGTCAATAATTCACTAAAAGGATTCACAGAATTCACAGAAAGCTGTTATACACACGTTATAATTTATTACACGGAAAACATACATATTCAAATCAGCCAAGGGAAGAATTGAATAGGACAAAGTTCAAGAAAGTTCCAAACATGGAGCTTCCAGTTGTCCTCTCCCTACAGGTTTATGGACAGTGTAAGTTTCCCAGAATCAATGTTACAGTGTACACAGTTATTGTCAACCATCCTAGCTTTGGTATTCAGAGTTTTCATTGGAGCTTGACCACAGAAATCTGGTTGGCCACCTACATGGCTGACCTCAGCCTCCAGCCCCTCAGGAGATGAACTAAATCTTAGGTTGGTTATCCCTCTCCAAATGACTCTAACTGTGATTTGACTGTCATTTCTCTTAACTTTCTCAAAATGTCTATCAGAAAAACAATTGAATGACTCTAACTCCCAAAATACCTATGGATGTTTTCTCCACCTCAATTTCCAGACATTCACTAGGGCATAGGAATGCCACCCAACATACAGTGTGGGAAAACTGGTGATTTCTCTAAAAATAAGGAATATACTTAATTATTCAAACTGAACTTGGAACCTTAAAGCCTACAATCCAGCAAGGAGACTACATTGGAAGCACTTTCAAGCTGTGCCCAAGACTGATGTAGGCAACATCAATTGTGAACACTACTTTCTTTCCAGGGGCCCTATCAGTATTTTATTTTTCATATGGAAGGCAGGCATTAACATGGCTCCCTCCCAAAAGCATGAAGGTTTGTACATTAGTGGTGGTACATTAAGGAATCCCCACCACTTCAACCCAGGAAGGCATTCAGGTCAGCCTGGACTCATAGCCCAGGGTTGATATGAAGGAGAGAACTGTCCTAGATTTCTTGCTTGCAGTACAAGGTGGAGGTGGATAATATCTAATACATCTTTCTGCACCTGCCTTAATTCCTCAAGCCAACTGAAAGAAAGTTCAACACAGAAATTTAAGGAGAAATCATCTGGCTTTCTAAGAGATACCTTTATAGCTCACAAAGGGATGGTTGAGGTGAACAGTGCATGTTGACCCTTCTGCTTGGAATTTTGTTGGTAATAGCTTTAATTAAATGCTGTGTAACACAAACGATACAGATTTGGTCCCAGTTTCTATCAGCCAGATTAGTTAACTATAATGTTATACTCTTGGAAATATCCACCATAGCAAAGACAATGTAGAAACAAGGGATGCAACTATTTGGAGATTATTCTCCATAGATATCTCACATTTTGTGATTGAGGACACTCACCACATTTTGCTCTGGACTCTTTTCAAGGATATCTGTATAGCAAATAGCCTTGGCAGATAAAGATTGTATGTTTCCCTCTGAGATAAACCAACTCTCTAGTATAATACAGTATCTCTCTGGAGGGAGAAGAATAGACAGGTCTGCTGTTAGAGCCAGTTCCCCTTGGCCCCAGGAACAGAGAGGCGGAGTCACCGAGGCTGCAAATGGCAAAGGAGTTTATTGGCTAGCTCGAGCTAGGGTCCAAGTCCCAGACCACCAACACAGTGGCCTCCCTATGAACCAGGACCCCGCCCTGGGGTAAAAGTGAAGCTTTTATACTTTCTTTTGCACAAGACACACAGGTGGCACATGACACACAGGTTCCACACGACACACTGAGCACTCCATCCCCCCTCCCCTCTTAGTCCATTGGTTCCTTTGAAAGTGGTTGATTGTTTTGACTCCTGATTGGTTGACTCCAAGCCTCAGGATTTTCAATTTTCGCGCCGGCGCCAGTTGACCAAGAATGCTGGTCAACAACAGCCTCAATGCTGGCTGAGAACAGCTGCAATGCCCTGATATGGTGAGCTGGTGGTATGTTTTCTTCTGATTGGCACTCTCCTGTTTGTGGTTTTTGCGGTTATTCCTGGTATCTCTACTTCACACTCCCGGCACTGGGCATTACGCTGAGGCACAACCTGTCATGGAGTTACTCCTGCTCTTACTCCTATATTTAACAAACAACTAAAAGCAAGCATGGTTACAGAAGCAAATGGCATTAGTTAGAATCAAAAAGAATGCATTCATAAAAACAACAAAGTACATTCTCCTACTATCAATTCCTGTCTTTCACTGCTTGTAGCTCATTGTAAAATATCAGGGTTCCCTATGCTTTTAGTTCCTCAGCTACATCCTGTGCATGTAATGACCATAAACCTACTACATGATCAGCATCCACCAGAGCCCGTGTGCCTCTCTGCACCATGAGAACTGGGGGCAAAAGGAACTGATGCACACATGAAGCTCATACTGCTTGCTGTGCTGTGAGGAAAAAGTCCACGTCTCTGACACAGGAGTCTCATGTGTTCTGCCAGAATTCATAAAACAGGTTAACTCATTAGCTTATAAGTAGAGTAAAATCTCAAATCTTTACAAATCTTGATAGTGATCAACATTTC
>NW_012146078.1:1492855-1495999 GCF_000956105.1 Propithecus coquereli | reverse complement strand
ATATCAATTATTTTAGGAAAATACTTTGTAGAAGTTATCATTAGAGTGGGATTGTAATTCTTAGTCTATTACTTTGCCAAATGAGCTGTACAAAATATGTATCTATAATGAATCATTCGCCCAATTCCAGAAATACTAGAAAAGGAAATACTACAAGCAGGATGGAGTCCCATAGCAGTTATACTGAACCTCATAAGTGCTTTATATGTTTGCATTATTGACAAATATGTGATCATTTAAATTGTTCTACATATATGCCTGTTTTGAGGGTATGAATATGCCCATATAGAATATAAGCAATTAAAGGCTGTTATGCTTTAGGGTCATCAATACAATTATTTATAAAACTTTGGTAATTTGGATCTTTTCCATGATTGCTGCCAGTTTAAAATATACTTCATCCTTTTGTAATGGATAGCAGGTATATGCATTCTGGGACATCTAAGTTATAAAAGCCCAGAGGGGACATAGGCCTTGGGAACAGCTGTTTTTGGGGCCTGACTTCTTGTAATATTAAATCTAATTCTTCCCAATTACAGCCAGCACATATGGATGTAATACTAGTAGGAGCATCTTATGTAAAAATATCAATATAGTTAATATATTTGGGTTCATTTCAAGTTCATAGTTAGAAAAATGCAAGGATAAGAATTCAAATTTTTAGTGTCTGCTATTGGCAAACATCCAAGTAGATAATTCAGTTAGTTGCTGTTTTCATATAAAATAAATCTTATAACTGATTCTTATTGCTATATAATAGAGTCAGAAATATTTCACCAATATTTAAAGAATATTTAGATGATAGAAATAATCTGTCCTCGTATACAATCTTATTATATGCTTATGTTAATTATTTTAATTAAACTACATTACAATATTATTTCACTTCCTATACATCTGTTGAATTTATATTTATTCAAAAATAATGATAACATTTAAAATCAGAATTTTTAAGCATCGTATGTTATAAATTTCTTAAGTATTATTTTGTCATACATTATACTTGCATTCTTATTAAATATCAGCTTTTTTCATTACAATTGATGAATTTTTAAGCACAAATTATGTGTCACCAAATGTTACTATGTTTGTAATAGGCTTCATAAGGTAAAATGCAAAACTCAGCCTTGGTTAATGAGTACCTACTTGTGAAGTCGATAGTTTAGTGATTTCATCATTCTTGACCTAATGATAGATAAGTCTATTGGGTCCCTAAACTTCCTAAAAAAGTAAAAAACAAGGAAAAGAGGAAGAGAGTGGGGAGGGAGGGGGAAAAGGAGGGGAGAGGAGGGAAAGAAACAAGAGGAAGGGAAGGAAGGGAAAAAGGAAGAGAAGGAAGGATGGAGTGAGGAAAACAAGGAAGGAAGGAAGGGAAAAAAGGAAGGAAAGAAGGGAGGAGGGAGAAAGGAAGAAAGGAAGGGAGGGAGAAAGAAAGAGAGAAGAAAGAGAATTAAAGAAATACAAAAATGCTATAAACAGTCATTCACCAAATAGGGCTTTTTATTTAATATTTACAAGTCACATTAAATGATAACTAGAATCAGACTGTGAAAATAATCTGCCTTGCATCAGAAAGTCACTTGGGTAAGCAGAAATATTTAACTTCATGTTTAATTACCCATGTCCACATTTCTAAATAGCATGGAAGTTCAGGTGTGTGGATAATAAAGGAAAAAAGGATACACCAAATGAGAACATGGAGAAGATTTGAATATGTTCCAAAGAAAATCATCCATAAAACCCCAGTGTTTGATTCAAATTCCCTGCTAATCTTCAGAATGAAGTGATAGTATCTATGATCCTGATTTTGCCATTCGGACATGGAGGAAAGAAAATAATCTGCCCACTTCTTGAAAGAAAACATGTTTTCTTCCATCTTTTATATCAGAGGAATTCTGTGCCTCTTATCATTTCCTGCCCTCATTATAACTATTTATAACATCTCCCCTCTATCTGTACATTCCTCAGGCATCTGATTCATCTTTGTGTTGTCACACTGCCTAGTGTACATCCTTGTGCAGAACAGGCATCCATGAAATACCTGTCATATAAAGGGAATGAAAAAAAAGAGAGACTCCTTTATACATTTGGTCCTTTGTAGGTAGAGTCAGGATTGCTGATGCTGGGAGCACAGTTCATATTCATCCCTTAAGTCTGGGCATAATTCTGAGTGTCATAATCAGTCACTGTGTGTTCACCAGAAGCACCAGGGTAGTAGTTAAGAGAACCAGCCTCAGAGCCAGACTGGCCTGGGGCTGAATCCTGTTTTCTCTATTTCTATCAGTGTAGCTTTTTGCAAGTTACTAAAGTTCCCCATGTCTCAGCAGCCTCACTATAGGATTAATATGAGATTTAAATGAGTTAATCCACATAAGGCATTTAGAACATTGCCCAGAACATAGAAAGCACTGACATATGTTAGCCATTATTATTATTATTATGTTATAATCTCTATACCAAAGACCAGTTGTGTACACAAGGCTGAAAAGTACCTATAGGCTTTCTCTCCTTTCACAATAGGAGATAAACTTCCCTAGAATATAGAAAACATTAATTTCGTGTGCCATAAGAGGATGCAGAAAAGGCGGACATTATATTACACTTTTCTCAAGCAGGCAAACTTTTTTGCCTAACTAAACTAAAACTGACCAGTCAGATATCAGCTCCAAAATCTCCCATGACAACCTTTCCATGTACCATATTTCTTCTGCCTAGGCCTGGAGATACTAGTTAATTAGTAACAGGTATTTCCATACAATGAGAAAAGTGGATTTCTCACAACATTCTGTAACATATTTTACTCTACGAAGTCAATCAGAGGTCTGATTTTCAGGTCTGAAAATAATTTTCATCATTCTTTTCCCAGCTTGAATTCAAGCATATGCCTTTCTACCTGAGGCAAGCTTGAAAAGACAGTCATGCACTGCATTTGATTAATTAAATTCTCTTCATAAATACATCCCTGGCAGTGGCAATATGATGGATATTTATACATGTACAGTTATTTTTAATCTCGTGTTTTCACATGTAATGGACCCCCCGCCACACACACGCACACACACACACACACACACACACACACACACACACACACAAATCCATTGTCTGATGGCTAAGAGAGGCATGTTACATGCTGCAAACTGA
>NW_012146078.1:1490173-1492805 GCF_000956105.1 Propithecus coquereli | reverse complement strand
ATACTCACAGAGAATCCAATAAAAGCCTAGTCCTGATTCACTGATAGGTCTGGTTCAGCTAGGCTGAATCCAATAATATCCACTGGGCTGCTGAATCTATCCGATCTCAGTACCAGGCATACAGAATCAAAAATGGACACGGTTACTCTGCTCAGTGGGCAGAACTCAATGCCATTCTCATAGCTCTGGCAAGTACATTCCTTGATGAACCATAACATTTCTATTTCTATTTCTTCTGACTCTACTGTTGCATGTGGCCTACTTATTTTGTCATTTGGAAAACTGAGACTGGCAGATTAAAGAAACCCCCTCTGTAGGACTACAAACTATGGAAACAAACGGCAGCTACTTACCAAACTGCCTGGGTACTCAAATAGATGCCCAGAACAAAGGCCCATTCTCCGATGAGACTGACTGCATGAAGACTGCTGATCGATACACACAATCCAGATCAAAATTTGTGCCTGGACCCATGATCATTCACCATCATAGAGATGTATCCATCATCATAGATTCGACACAAAGTAAATGACTTTATATTTCTGATACAAAAGCTACCATTGCATGCCAGATTTATGACTCTTGCTAAAACATTGACTGTCTTATGCTGAGGAAGGCCGTATTGTACAGGGTGCTGCTCCCATCCACTCCTACAGATGGACTACACTCAACTTCATCTCAGAGCTGTCAGTGTTGTCTCACCACTGTTGGCAGACTTCTGTGTAACAGACTTGTTGTTGCAGTCTACTCTGGCTACCATGTTCTGGCTTTTGAAATTAACGAGTCATTGTGATATTACCAGGCAGTATACAGACTGCCTTCACTTCTGCCACCAGCTGCAGGGTCAGGGGTCCCCAAGATAACCCTTAGGGTCAATAATTCACTAAAAGGATTCACAGAATTCACAGAAAGCTGTTATACACACGTTATAATTTATTACACGGAAAACATACATATTCAAATCAGCCAAGGGAAGAATTGAATAGGACAAAGTTCAAGAAAGTTCCAAACATGGAGCTTCCAGTTGTCCTCTCCCTACAGGTTTATGGACAGTGTAAGTTTCCCAGAATCAATGTTACAGTGTACACAGTTATTGTCAACCATCCTAGCTTTGGTATTCAGAGTTTTCATTGGAGCTTGACCACAGAAATCTGGTTGGCCACCTACATGGCTGACCTCAGCCTCCAGCCCCTCAGGAGATGAACTAAATCTTAGGTTGGTTATCCCTCTCCAAATGACTCTAACCATGATTTGACTGTCATTTCTCTTAACTTTCTCAAAATGTCTATCAGAAAGAGAATTGAATGACTCTAACTCCCAAAATACCTATGGATGTTTTCTCCACCTCAATTTCCAGACATTCACTAGGGCATAGGAAGGCCACCCAACATACAGTGTGGGAAAACTGGTAGTTTCTCTAAAAATAAGGAATATACTTAATTATTCAAACTGAACTTGGAACCTTAAAGCCTACAATCCAGCAAGGAGACTACATTGGAAGTACTTTCAACCTGTGCCCAAGACTGATGCAGGCAACATCAATTGTGAACACTACTTTGTTTCTAGGGGCCCTATCAGTATTTTATTTTTCATATGGAAGGCAGGCATTAACATGGCTCCCTTCCAAAAGCATGAAGGTTTGTACATTAGTGGTGGTACATTAAGGAATCCCCACCACTTCAACCCAGGAAGGCATTCAGGTCAGCCTGGACTCATAGCCCAGGGTTGATATGAATGAGAGAACTGTCCTAGATTTCTTGCTTGCAGGACAAGATGGAGGTGGATAATATCTAATACATCTTTCTGCACCTGCCTTAATTCCTCAAGCCAACTGAAAGAAAGTTCAACACAGAAATTTAAGGATATATCATCTGGCTTTCTAAGAGATATCTTTATAGCTCACAAAGGGATGGTTGAGGTGAACAGTGCATGTTGGCCCTTCTGCTTGGAATCTTGTTGGTAATAGCTTTAATTAAATGCTGTGTAACACAAACGATACAGATTTGGTCCCAGTTTCTATCAGCCGGATTAGTTAACTATAATGTTATACACTTGGAAATATCCACCATAGCAAAGACAATGTAGAAACAAGGGATGCAATTATTTGGAGATTATTCTCCATTGATATCTCACATTTCTGCACATTTTGTGATCGAGGACACTAACCACATTTTGCTCTGGACTCTTTTCAAGGATATTTGTATAGCAAATAGCCTTGGCAGATAAAGATTGTATGTTTCCCTCTGAGATAAACCAACTCTCTAGTATAATACAGTATCTCTCTAGAGGGAGAAGAATAGACAGGTCTGCTTGTAGCTCATTGTAAAATATCAGGGTTCCCTATGCTTTTAGTTCCTCAGCTACATCCTGTGCATGTAATGACCGTAAACTTACTACATGATCAGCATCCACCAGAGCCCGTGTGCCTCTCTGCACCGTGAGAACTGGGGGCAAAAGGAACTGATGCACACGTGAAGCTCATACTGCTTGCTGTGCTGTCAGTAAAAAGTCCACGTCTCTGACACAGGAGTCTCATATGTTCTGCCAGAATTCATAAAACAGGTTAACTCATTAGCTTATAAGTAGAGTAAAATCTCAAATCTTTACAAATCTTGATAGTGATCAACATTTC
>NW_012146078.1:1483996-1484680 GCF_000956105.1 Propithecus coquereli | reverse complement strand
GTCGTCTCTCCCCTGGGCCCACCGCGGAATTATCTGCGGTCTAACAGAACAAGGAAAAGATTTTAAATAGAAGCTAAAATTCATAAACATAATGAGTGATAATAATACCCTCTATTAGTATAACTCTTTCCTTTAACAAAATCCTTTCAAATATCCTGTTTCATTTAGTTTCCATAAAATCGTTTGGTAAAGAAAAATACTTATCTGGAGTTTAAGCCTGATATACTATGGATTTCTATTGCTGTTTGACAATGTTATTTTATAAGTTGGGATTTTATCAAGGCAACTTATAAGAATAAACCATAAAAATTGAATTAGTTATTTTAAAATAATCTAGGAAAATCAGTAGGTGTTGGCACTAAAGAACATTACATTCCCACAATTGTTATCCTTTTAAAAAACATGACTAATTTACATGAGAGGCCAGGTGGTCAATTTGCATAGATAAGACCAAAGAAAATGTGTGCTGCACTCTGGAAGGTTGGGGGACACAGGAGGAGAAGGAATAATATAGAATGTGCTTTTTTTATTTTTTAATCTTTGCTTTGTTAGCTCAGGCAAAGTCTAAGTGGATCAGTGAGGACCAAAAATCTCTTTGTTCATTTTTTCTAAAACTTTGGCCATTTTTCAAATGAAAAAGATCACATTTATATGTTAGGTACACTTATCAAAGCAAAAAATAAT
>NW_012146078.1:1477869-1480111 GCF_000956105.1 Propithecus coquereli | reverse complement strand
AATACAATTCCCAATTGCAAAGATGTGGAATCAACCCAAGTACCCATCAATTCATAGTGAATTAACAAATGTGGTATATGTATACCATGGAATACTACTCAGCCACAAAAAAGGGTGATTTAATGCCTTTTGCAACAATTTGGATGGAGCTGGAAACAATTATCCTAAGTGAAGTATCTAAAGAATGGAAAAACAAATACCATGTGTACCGCTATTAAATTGGAACTAACTAATGAGCACACATATGCACAGAAAGAAATAAAACTCAGTAGAAATCAAGCAGTGGGGAGGGGAGAGGATTGGAGCGGGGAGGAAGAGATGGAGGAAAACCTACCTAATGGGTACAATGAACACTATCTGGGTGATGGGCACACCTATAGCCACGACTCAAGCATTACAAAAGCATTCCATGTAACCAAAAACATTTTACCTCCATAATATTCTGAAATAAAAATACTCATTGCTTGAAAAAAAATTCATTTTAACTATTCACAAAAATGGGATTCATTATATGTTCTCTTTTGTGTCTGGCTCATTTTGCTCATCTTTGTGCCTCTGAGGTTCATCCACATAGCCGCATCTATGTAACGGTGATGTCCATGGATTTACTCTAATTTGTTCTTTTCCATTGATGTATTCTATCATATGAATATGTCATAATATATTTATCCATTTTTCTGTTGATGGAGACTCAAATTGTTTCAGTTTGAAACTATTATGAATAAAGCTGCAATAAACATTTTTATATGAATTTTGATGACCATAAGTACTCATTTTTCTTGGGGACATTCCCATGGCATAGTTTATGGATATGCTCACTTCAGTTGAAGATGTAGTATTTTTATAATCTAAACAATTCTCTGTTTGGCCTAAATCTCTACAGTCTAGTAAAGGCATTTGACTTGCTTCCCATTGCAAGAAAACAAACTTCTTACAGTCAAGTAAGAAAAGCCCTGGCTGTACTTTTTGCTGACTACTTTTTCAGATTTATCTATAACCACTATGGCATTAAACTTTAGTCACTGGAAACATAGAACATTCGAAATTCCCTATGCTGTTACCACACTCACATCTTTGCTAACACTGAAGCTTTGGCCTAAAGAGTTGTTTCCATCAATGTTCATTTTGTTACATCCTATTCATCCCTGAAGATATATTTATGTTTCTGACTATTCCATCGGACTTTAAGCTCTTTCAGAACATTCTTTAATTCATCTTCATGTGCCTAATCCCCAGCATAATATCAGACACATTCTTAAATAAATGAACAAGTGAATTTAGGAAACAGTCAGAATCAGATAATTAGAAACAAACATACTTCACCTGAAATTACAAATTTGTTACCCCCTTCCCATTCTGCCCCTAACAGTATAATGCAATGAAGATACAATAGAAAAGTAAAGAGTGTAAATCTGAATATCTTAAATCTCTAAAATTAATGTATAAGGTCTAGATTTTCAAAGATTATGGTCACTCAATTTGAGCACAAATACAAAATCAAAAAACTGAAGTTGCTCTGTACAGCTTCCCAAGATCTTAATAATCAAGATGATGTTCCAAATGACGATTACACAACAGAGAATATAAATATTATATTTTGGTAATTTAGCATTATGATTTCTGTTCATACATAAAAATTGATCTGGAACTAGATTGCACATCTGGAAACATTTTGTAAACTGGATTAGAACCTCATGAGAAATCAAAATGCATTACAGACTTAGTCTAAAATTTTAGCTTAATTATACTTCTCGTTCCCTATAAAAAGCCATGCTTTGAGATTGGATTGTCATCAAAGGCATATGGTTAACCAAATGTGTGAAGAAATACAAGGTTGCAGAGTAAAACATTAGCAATGTATGTGCAAATGGAAATGTTGTGTGTGTCTATATCAGAGTAGGCATATGCTTTAAATAGTTGCCGCTTATCTTTCTCATCACAGAACCATTTCAGCTTTATGGAGAAGTCCAACTGTGTTTAGTTTGGGAGCCCAACAAATAAAAATTTTTATTAGGTAAAAAGAACAAATCTTGATACTTTAAATCTCTAGTACTTTGCATGGCAGTTTTCATTCCTAGGGTCCAAGGGAAGACCTTATCTCCCCTCCTCTGTGTAAAGTTTATAGAAGATGTCTTCTTTTTTATTGGTTTCAATTACTACTGCAAGAAGGAAAAAAAAAGGCTTGATGTTGAGGA
Source organism: Propithecus coquereli (assembly GCF_000956105.1). Taxonomy (NCBI): domain Eukaryota; kingdom Metazoa; phylum Chordata; class Mammalia; order Primates; family Indriidae; genus Propithecus; species Propithecus coquereli. The sequence goes on along the minus strand of NW_012146078.1, from coordinate 1,477,916 downwards.
AACATGCTTGACTAGCTGGTGTTGAACAAACAATTCCATATGCTAAT
>NW_012146078.1:1476697-1477819 GCF_000956105.1 Propithecus coquereli | reverse complement strand
TTTTTCTTGGTATGTTATATTACTTAATCATCCAATTAAGGAATACCATAATAACAAAATTATGCAACTTGCAGAAACACTATTATTTGCATAAAAAGAGAGCAATAAATATAAAAATACTTCAAGCTCTTTAAAATAAAACTGATAATTGTTCCACCTTCACACACTGACCTTAGGAAACAGAATACAAAAATGTAATACAGACTGTAATCATAATAACAAATGTAAACTCTAATTTGCTATTTCTAAAGTAGTTAAAAGACATTAATACAATCATATAAGATATAAAAAAACAACAAAAATCCGAATTAGAAAAAAAAATAAAAATAAAGCAGAACTTTGGAGAAAAAAACAATCACTTAAAAATAAAAACTAAACTTGGAAGAATACAAAAGCAGTGAACATAATAGATAATGCTGTGTTATAAATAGAATGTCTAAAGAAATGGAGAGAGCGATAAATAGGAGTAAGAGAAAGTGATGATTATTGAGGCTAGAGAAGATTCAATGAACAGGTAATAGGAAATCCTGGAAAAGAACATAAGGCAAGGTATAGGACAAATACTAAAAACTGCATTCTAAGAAAAATTTTTGGAATCTTTAAAAATAAGTTTATAATTACATACTGAAAGAGTATACCTCATACCTGAGACTATCAAACACCAAGACATAGTCTAGTAAAATTACTAGACTCTAAAGAAAAGGAAAAATGTCTTTGAATGTTAAGGCAAAAAGAAATAAAATTTGGTTAGCATCAGACTTTTTGGTGCAATGCTTTATGCCAGAAGAAATGGAGTACCATATTTATGCTGCTCAAGAAGAAAAACGTGAATTGAGGATTATGCATTCAACAAAACTGACTTTCAAATATAAATTTATTGGTTATCTGTTATCAACATGTAGAAATTCAAGGAACGATGTTCCTTTGAGCTCTTTCTGAGGAATCTACTAGATAACAGCTCAGTCAAAATGTCTAGAGAAACACTGACTGATGATGACATTGTATATTAATAGTCACATATATGACTAAGAGTAGTTAGTGGCTAAAAGAGATAAAGTATAATATGTAACAGCTATGTGCTCTGACAATGTAGACCTAGTATGACTAAGAAACAGAAAAATG
>NW_012146078.1:1476208-1476467 GCF_000956105.1 Propithecus coquereli | reverse complement strand
AAATAAAACACTGGGGAAAAAGTTCAACTCTACTTCCTTCCAGAGATAACCACTGTTAACTATCCTTTTCTAAAAAAGATGGAAGTTTTTCACTAAAAAAATATGATAAAGGCCAACAAGTTCTTGGGAATTCTGGACTTTATGAAGAAAACAGACAGGATTGAACTTCTCCCAAGAAGCTTGAGCAATTCTTGGGTTTCTCTTAGAACAATTGTATTTTAAGCTATTGTGACTAAAAACACTAAGGGTCAGAAAATTC
>NW_012146078.1:1464816-1466158 GCF_000956105.1 Propithecus coquereli | reverse complement strand
AGAATTTACACAGTTTACATCATAATCAGGTCTCAATATAACATTGTCATTGAACCAAAATCAGCCTTTACAATCTATCTTGTTTCTTTAAATGCACATAAGGCATATCAAAAATCCACAGTGGAGAAATGCATTTTGAAAATAATCTCCTGACCATCTCTCTTTGTCTGGCATTCTGGCTCTTATTAATCATCTCCTATAAATCTAGTCTTTGACACCACAGACAAATACAACTTTATTAGTTGCAAATCTATTTGGCGGCCTCTAAATAGCTTTCTCAAATTGCACTGCTCTCACAGTGCAATATATCCTTTCATGTTGATTAAAATATGTGAGGGATACAAACAACAACAAAAGAGTAACAGGAAATCCAATCATTCCTTTCATCTTCCCAGTGGGAACTGGTCAGTGCGACCAGCTTAACTTTCTTCAAACAAAACTTCCCTTTTTGTGGCTGAAGAAAGGCTTTGGCAAACACTTATCCTTTGATATGATATGCACTTGACAAAAATCACAGAGCAAATCAAGCCACTGCTTTGAAGAAAATGCTTATTAAAAACCTGAAGCTCTTAAGTGCACTAGGACTTAGTGTGTTGCTAGCAACGTGAGGCCAAATGTGTCCACGGTGTCGATTTAAAGTCAAGTCCAAATGCGTGGACTTCAGAGCTGCAGCTGCCACCTCGCTCCTTCATTTAATTGCAAGTATACCTTGAAAATTTGTTCAGCTTTCAAGTGTATTCTGAAATGTTACCTCTATATTTCATTCCAGTGAAGCATATATTTTATTATTTAGGTAGAAAGAAATGTGAGAAAATCCTTGCTCCACGTCCCAGAATCTCCAGCAACGTGCCAATTTCTTTTCCAAATAGAAACTCAGCTTTTAAAGAAAGAATGCTGAGATAGGGTATCCAGGGTCAAACTAGATTTCTAAAATGAAGAGCCAGGTTTGGAAATCCTCATATACTTTCATGATTCCACAAGAAACAAATAGCACATTCAAATTAGGATAGCTTAAGGGGAGTTTAATAAAATGATTTTATAAATGTACGGACAGGGGTGAAAACCCCACTGGAAACCCCACCTTAATAGAAAGGGTGTTAGCAGCCCTAGGTCTGCAGAGAGTGAGTGGTGACTAAAACCCAGAGGCAGAGGGGCTAGTGGACAGCGGCCACCCTCAGCAACCCTACAGAAAGAGAACAAGGGAATACACCCCCAAATTCACTCCCTACTTCTCATGTCCCCCTGGTATTCTCCACTGTTCTCACCTAAACAGGGGGCAGAGGGCAAGAGAACCAGGTACCATGGTCCCTACAAGTCAGCTTCCCGGGACCAGAGAAAGGCA
>NW_012146078.1:1462216-1464766 GCF_000956105.1 Propithecus coquereli | reverse complement strand
TATTAGGTAATGACAAAAAAAATTCTTCTCAGGCATATAAAGCCTTTTATATTTTGCCATATTAAAGCCACCTTGAAAACAATCTTGAAAAAAGTAATAAAATAAGAAGATAAAGAAGGTTGTTGTAAAAATTTTATAAACTCAGCATTATCAAATACCCAATAACATTTGTAATCTATAAAGCTAGAACCAAAGAAAAGAAAAAGAAAGAATATGTCTGTAACCAGAGAGAAATAAGTTCTAGTAAATATCAGTACTGTGGTGAGTTGATCGTCCTGTAGGACAATCAATATCAATAGACCAAACTGTTAGAACTAATAAAGAAAATGACCAAACTTTCCTGAGATAAAACCAAACTGCAAAATCCAATAGCATCTCTTTAGAAAAACAACAATTAGAAAATAAGGTAGAAATGAGATACTACTTCTACACTTTAAATTTCTAAGAATTATTTTAAACACAACACTCAAGGCTCTAAGGAGGAAATTTTAAAACTCTAATATAGGCCATAGATTTACTAAATAAATGGAGAGATATACCATGTCCTTGGGTGACAAAAATTAGAAGGTCTCATCTAAATTAATCTTTAAATTCAGAGCAATCCTAATTCAGTAGGAATTTTTGAGAAATTTGATACATTTACACTAAAATTTATGTGGAAAAACAAAAGTTTACAAAAAGCAAGGTCTGCATGAAAAAGAAGACAAAAAAGGAAAATCTGGCATACCAGATATTAGTTAATAATATACAGCCTAATTAAAAAAAAAAAAATACTGCAGTGGCAATATGCTATTGGCATGAGAATAGACAATGGTCCAATGGAATAAAATAGAGAGCTCAGATGCAGATCCATGAACAGAAATATATGATAAAGGTAGCAGCACAACGAGTGGGCAAATGGCAAATTATCTAATAAATGAGTTGGGAATATTGGCACTATACAAAGAAAAATAAAACTGGATCCCTATCCACATCATATGTAAATGTAGGCTCCAAATATATTAAGGATTCAGATGTGTAATGCAAAACTACAAAGTCAATAACAGATAATATGGAAGAATAACTTGGGGACATATAGGTGGGGAATGACTTCTTAAACACCATACAACACACACACACACATGACACAATTTATCATGTCAGACTTAAGGATTTTGATCAAGAAAGGACCTTACAAGTAAAGATCAGAGAAAAATGGAAGATTGGAAGATGTTTTCAATGTCTAAAATGATCAAGGTTCTAATACAGAGACTAGACTGAAAAAATCAAAACGTAGAAAGCATAAATCCCAGTTGAAAACCGGGCAAAGTATATGTTCTATCAATATACACAGAAGGTAGTCTAAAAGCAACTACCACATGAAGAGATTCTCAAACTCAATCCGAAAGATGCACATTGAAACAATATCATTTTATACCCCTACTGTCCCAAATTAGAAAGATAGATAACACCAAGCATTGTCAGGCTAGTGGGAACATGAGAATCTTTAGGAACCACAGGTAGGAAGGTGGATGGTGCAGACATTCAGAGAGCAAAGTGGTAATATAATACTTATTTAAATTAAAGATATGTACAACCTATGACCCAGAAACTCTGTCCATATGTATATGCCAAAAAGATCCTCACATAGGTCCTCAGGTATCGTGTGGAACAGAAACCTACAGATACTAGGTAGGTAACACATAGTGAGCGTCAATGAGAGTGTACTAAGCATTAGCTAGAAGCAATGGACTATATATTACCCAGAGCCATAACGAAAAGTCATAAGAACATACTTACAAGTGAGAACGGTAAGAAAAAGATCAAGCTTTATTCCAGTGCTATTTTCATAAGTTAAAAATAAATGCATATGAAACAGCAATACATATTGTATAATAATGTAAAAACAGAAGAATATGTATTTTGGTTGCCTTTTGTGGAGAAGGAGGAGGAACAATGGGAATAAGGGAAATGCATCAATAAATGAAATAGGAGACTTTGTTGAGACCAGTGCTGAATATATTCTATAAACTGAGGAATATGATTAACACAATACTCAAATTAGATAAGATTAATCCTTGTCTAGTTTTTAAAAATACAAAGAAGAAAAAATTTAGGACATAAAAAGATAAATAATACAAAAAAATGAGACTCAAACAAAAAAATGCAGAGTAGGGGTGGTGTTCGCCACCTTTTTACCCTCATGAAGAGATGTAGGGTTCAGTCTCTTGAGAGCAAGTATGATGTCATACTTCTCCTTCCTTGCCTCAAGCACTGACAGTAAGAAAATTGAGACTTACTTCATTTGAATATCTAATGTTGTTAATTTCCTTAATGGAAATTATAGATTATAATAAACACAATGATGAAGGTGTATTTTTTATTTGTTTTCCTTTCTTCAAGGAACAAGCATTAGTACGGAACAGTCAGAATTTTCAATGGTTTCAAAATTTAAAAATACATGTGCTTGAACTATCCAATCATTCATATTTTGGACAAACACATATTGAGGGCCTATTATATAATATAAATCACAGAAATTTAATGAGAAAACAATATATAGCAATAAAT
>NW_012146078.1:1460926-1462166 GCF_000956105.1 Propithecus coquereli | reverse complement strand
TATTATAGAAAACTATAAGGCTGGGCTTGAGAGGGGATACAGGAGTAAAGGAATTTTCTGCTGCTGCTAACTCCTGTCCTTACTTCCCTTATCCAGGGTTTAGGGACCAGAGGGAAGGCAAGGGATGGGGAGGAAAAGGAAAGGGAGAGGAGATGAGGACAGGAGAGGAGAAGAAGAGAAATGATGAGGGGGAGAAAGACAGAGAGAGAAAGAGAGACTGAAAGGGAGGATGGAGGGAAGGAGGGAGGGAGGGGGAGGGGGAGAAGGAAGGAAGGAATGAAGGAGGAAAGGAAGGAAGGGAGGAAGGAAGGAAAGGGAGGGAGGGAGAAAGGAAATGAACAGTGGGCAGAAAAACTGTCAGAAGAGTCCTGCTGGATTCCTCCTAAAAAACTACAGAAATTACAGCAAAGAAAGCATCAGAGGAAGAAACAAAAACAACCGATCACAACAAATTTGCAAAAAAAAAATATGTAGTCACTAGGGAGACTACAGATTGTTCTTACCTATTCATTGTAGTCAGAAAAACTTTTATATTTTGTCTTTTCTTTTCTCTTATGTTAGCTTGGGAGAATCACCTGCCACTTGGCCACAGAAGCCATATACTGATAACAACTTAGGCCACCAATAGCTATAAAATAATCTCAGGTTGTTGCAAAAACCCTGCTAGTGCAAGAAGCGGATTCGAACAGATCCACGCTGGCCTTCTGTTCTTTAGTATTCATTTCTTAATGCCTTCTTCTCCCTGAAAGCCTAGTGGATTACAAACTAAGGCAACTGCCTTCTCCCTTTCTGTCCAAGAATTGAAGAATGAATCCCTGAAGACAAGAGTGGTCTGATGATAAACGAGTGGTCTTATCATCAGTGATCCTCATCTGATGATGACAAGCAAGGATGACAATGGCGGTTCTAGAGTGCCTGAAACTCCCCATCCTAAGCTTCATCCCCTTCCATGTCCTAAAATTTACCAAGAGAGACACAAATTAAAGTTTGATCTTCAGTGTTTTCCAATACATATTATCAGGCAGAGTAGCTAATAACCCCATAGGATAATGAACAGAGGAATAAAAAAATTACATTATGTATAACAAATATTCTTAAATATATGAAGAAAGATGCTGACAATATCAAATAGGAATAAGAATCTGAAGAACAAATTAAATATTGGGTATAAAAATAACAGTTGAAGGGGCCGGGCGTGGTGGCTCACGCCTGTAATCCTAGCACTCTGGGAGGCTGAGGC
>NW_012146078.1:1444963-1448343 GCF_000956105.1 Propithecus coquereli | reverse complement strand
ATTAGTGAAACTCAAAAATGTAGGATTAAATAATTAGGAGATACTAAAACTGGCACATGCACAAAAGGACTTCAATTTAAGAGTATAGTAATGGAAAGAGCAATAGCCAACAAGCAGGTGTTCATGCCAAATCTGGGACCAATTTTCTGTCTGACCATAGGCAGTTCTAAAGTACATGGGGTATAAATGAAACAAGATGAGCCCTGAGTTAACGACCGCTGAAGTGGGTATAAGTAAACAGGGGTTCTATGCCAATAGTGAGCCATACATATAATTTCAAATTTTCTAGTAGCCACATTTAGAAAGGTAAAAAGAAATAGGTGCAATCTGTTTTTTAAATTCTTTTTATTCAACTCAATATGTCCAAAATATTGTCATCTCAACACATGTCAATAGTCGCATTTGAAGTGCTCTGTAGTAACACGTGGCTTGTGATTACCATATTGAACAGCAAAGTTCTATGCTATACACTCCACTTTCATGCAGTTGAAAATGTCTTCCAGAATAAAAGAAAAAAATTGACAAAAATGTGCTTATCTCTCTCTGTGGCTCAATTTTCCCATCTGTGTGTTCGGGGAGATGTACTGATCATTAGATAATTTCTAAGGCTCCTTCTAATTCTCTAGTGCCTAGTTTTGTTTTTGGTTTTTTTTTTTTTCCCCTAAAGCAGTATCATTTGGTTTTTCAGTACTCTGTAGAAAAATGTATCTTTTAAAAAGATAAATTCTTTTATGCTCTCAAAGGGATACAACCTGAAAAGTACCATTCTCTATTTGCCTAAGGAATATTTGGGGACAAATGACCATTTATTTATAAATTAACTTTTGTTCTGCTCCAAGACCAAATGGCACTATATGAGCTCAATTTATATATGCCACTGTTGTTCTCATTCAGTTTTTCCTTACATACAACAAGATTTACTGACTAACTAGCACTGAACTTTAGTGAGAGATGGGGTTGTGGCAGAGAAAGATTAAGAATATAAATATAAACCATAATCCATGTTCAATAAGAGATTTCGAAAGAACAAAAGGTAAAGTACATTAAGTATTTTCCTACCCTTTTTTTCTAAATTTAGTCCAATAACTTCATAGACTTATCACATTTGTCCATTTTATTTTTTATATTGTGTTTTATAGTTGTATTTTATAGAGCCTCAGTCGTACACTATCCAAAACTTATATTTTAAGTGAAAATTCCTGGAAAAAAAAATTAGTGTTTTTGAAAGGTATTCAGCTTTGTGACTAACAAAAGTTTAATTTTAATTTGATTGCTTTAATCTCTTGGAGTTCCACTCTGTTCTCTTGATTCAACAATTCAAGATCATCAATAAGTATGCTCCTGGGGTCATTTTGAAGAAAGGCTATAGGTGCCTCTTTTATTCATCCCAAATAGAAGGAAATAGCATATTTGACCAATTTTAAGAGAGCTTGATAGATGAAAAATCCAGGCTTACTAAATATAATTTATATTTGATATATATAAAGGTTATTTGCAATACTAAAAAGACTACCCCCAAAAAATTCCCTCCATTTTGTGATAGGAAACTATTTTTGGTACAATTACATGATAATTTTTAAAAATCAATTTTCATAGAATTATTTAGGAACCAATTTTACTACAATCAATTTATCTGTTTACATTAATATTCATTTTTCTCCCAAAACAAGTAGAGACAGTTAAAATCTATACAAATATCTATTAAATTAAATGGTATATACCTGTTGACAATTTTCCCCCCCAATTATGCTGCAAGCCTGAGGTACACACAGGATTAACTCTCTTACTTTAATCCTTAGAATGAGAAGGAAGATTCTTTTGTACACTCCATTTACCTTCCAGTTGTTAGTTCAAAAACTGTGATTGATCTCCTTTTGTAGCCTTAACAATGTGCTTTATAGATAAGCAAGAGTTCAGGGTATATGAAGTAATCCCATAAAATAAAATTCATAGCCTAAAATCAGACACACACACACATACACACACACAGACTTTCTATGATGTAAGTTCCTTCAGCATTACTCCCATGCGAAAGAAAAATTAATTATAGAGACTTTTTGGACAAACAACAAAAAAATCATTACCATAAATCATTTTCTTTATGTTTTTTTTCTTTTAATGAGTTTGTGTGGTCTTTATTACCTGTGAACTTCCAGCTCTCTTATTCTACAAAATTCACGAAAATAAAGATCTATTTCCCTTAATAGGACTAAAAATCTATTGGCATTAACAGGAACAAAAGTCTATGCATTTATGAGGACAAATGTTGATTTTTTAATTATGGGAATAAAGGATTGTTCCCCTAAATTGGCAGTCCTTATACATAGCATGAAAGAGGGAAGGTAAGAAAAGTGTAAATAGAGCGGAAATAGAATTATATTTTTACTTGAAGTGCACATTTCTACTTACCTAATGATTAAATACTTAAAGTTGTGAATTTAACTGAATTAATTCAACAAGCAACTTTTCCTTTCCTCAATTTATCCTCAAGCACCTCAATGCTTTATCATACGAGTCCAGCATCTGTGGCTCCTAGTCTGGCAGAAAGTTTTCCTGGAGAATATTTTTTAAAAATAGAAGCCAAAGGGAAAACTGAAAATCCACGTTAAGACTTGGTGCTTCCTGCTCTCTTTGTAGCAAATTAGGTACTCAAACCCTTGGTTACTTTCAGGCTTTAAGTGTTCCAGGAGTGGCCATTTGAAAGGCAGAGGCTCTTTGGATGAAAAGACAGCCCTTCTGCAAGAATGTTGAGACCCTTTGGCAATATTTCGACTTGTATTGTTAGTAATAACAAGTGTCAGGGAAAAAACTACTGAGCATGGTAACTCCAGATTCAGTACCTACAGGAAACATCCAGTTGTTCTAGCAAGAAGAGTACGATGTAAAATGAAGAATGACCTTCAACACCTGAACTTAAGCATGATTCATTACGGTCCCTAAACTCATGTTCTTAACAAAAATGAACTCATTAACCCTTTAAGAGTTTTTCCTACTTTCCCCTATTCATGTTCTCTTCAGACATAAGAGTTTCTCATTATTGCCAACACATACCTGAACATGTCTCCTCCAAAAGCCCTCTGCTCTCCATTCCAGGGAATGAAGCATCTTGATACTTCAAAGGCAAAAGCAAAATTTACTTTTTCGGAAAGCAATTATGACAGATCTAATGTAAATAGAATCACTCACATATCTAAATTCCTATGGTCTCTTCCACTTATTTGGCACTTAAATGTTGCCTTAAAAATTCAATTTGTTTTACATACAACTTCTTCCACATCTGTACAGTCAGCCTCTGAAGGCATTAGACTCTGCTAAATTCATCTTCGTACTCTCCTCAACACCTAATGCATAGCCTGATCCCTACTTAGTATTTAATAGAA
>NW_012146078.1:1438344-1443988 GCF_000956105.1 Propithecus coquereli | reverse complement strand
ACTCTGGTGCTCATTCTGCTGAAAGTGAAAAATATTTCTGCAAAGCACAATAATGTTAGCTGAATGAATAAGTTCCTTTCCAATTCCTAAAGCTGGATTCTATGATTTTAAACTAATTTTCTACTAATAATATGACCAATGTGGTGTTAAACTTAACATGAAGCAGAACAAACAGAAAATATGTTTATTTAGAAAACTATACATTGTTTCTAAACTATTAAGAATGCCCTCCTTAGGGAAAGACACAGGAGTATTTCTCTCAGATTTGCCTAAAAATTAGAGGGCATTTACATGAGGCTATAGTAAGAGAGTTCTGTCTATGAAGGAGGTGGTCCTTCACCAGAACCCAACTATATTGGCCAACTGATCTTGAAACTTCCCAGACTCTAGAACTGTAAGAAATAAATTTTTGTTGTTTATAGCAAAAAAAAATAATAATAATTAGAAGGAATTTTACTTTCTCAGAACAATTATTAGTTTGATAAGAGTTCCAAATTACTCTAATTTACTATGTACATTCTCCTCCTTCCTTATAAAGAAAAAGAAGAGTAGGTCATTATATTTTTGGTCATTGTTACATGGGTATAATCCATTTGATGTGTAACATCTGTCTACCAATAAAAGTAACTACATAATAGGTCATTCTGGCATATTTGCATTTACTGAGTTCAGTTCAGTTGAAAAAACATAATCAGTGCCAACTATCTGCCAAACATTGTGCTAAGTACTAGAAAAATAAGGATGGGTAAAATGTAGTATCTGTCCAAGAAGAATTTATGGTACAATGGAGAAGACAGACTTCAATGTCTTTTAGGAGCCAGAGGAAATGGAAAATATTAGAAACTGGCAGTTAGATAAGCCACCATAGTTATTATGTCACCCTCATACACATAACTTCCACGTGTCAAACATACCCCAAATCCAGTCATTCCATGAGCAATTGTCATCTTCCATCCATTCATGAAGGCTTTGGTGATACCCTGACCTACGATTCTGTTGTTGTCAGCCATTCTCTTGTCCCTGCGTATTAAATTAGATGAAGGCTCCAAACTGACATCAGACAGAAAGAAACCAGGAGCAAAGGGAAAAGACCAGTTAAGCTATACACCTGAAATCCTTCGGGAAATGCCCTGTCAAGAGCGTAGCTAGAAAAGTCAAGCTGCAAGAAGCTGTACATTACCAGGTAAGTGTCCAAGGAGATCCTTCTATCCCCAAATGAAAAAACGGTGAATAAAATAAAATGAAAACACTGTCCTAAAACCATGACACATATGGACATCTGTTCATTTAGACTGACCCCTAGCACTATAAACTGATTGCTGCAGGGAGAACAGGCTTAGAAGATTGTCTTTAAAAAAAGGGATCAGTCCTTTTCAAAATGTGGCTTCATAAACATGGACATCGTAAGTGAAATATATGGCCGTAATTGTTCTCTCTAAAAACTAAATAAACATAATCTACAAAATTTATAATGATGGAGAAAACATGTTAAAAGAGAACAGACCTACCTAGAGTGCATGAGACTATCTCATTTAAATTTTTTTTAGATATATGCTATTCCATGTCACTTCTGCTAGTGTCACATCATCTGCAAGGTGTAGAACTCAACACTTCCTCATATTTGAAACTGCTTAGTGACAGTCATGTCTGCTCATAAAAGAAATTTTTTACTCACACTTCCTGCTCTTTACCTCTTAGACCAGTGTTTTGAAAATGCCTGGTCTAATCCAATGTCCAATAGCTGTCAGCACACACATTTCTCCAAATGAATCTGTAATTCAGTTGCAAAAACTCTAAGCTTGATGCTATCAATCAAAGAAGATTCACACTAAAGCAAGCACAAATTCCCAAACCAGCACAAAAGCGAAATATTCAATTACAAAAAAGAGTGGAGAGTTAAAAAGAAGAGGAACTCTTACTCCATATATCCTAATTGAAGCCCCACTGCAATTCTTTATTTTTCTTGTTGTATTTTTAAAATATGTGTTCTTCCTTTGTATTAAAGTCATGTCGGTGATCTATTACAGCAAACATGCAGATGGGAAAAAAAGTTCTCCAATTCACACTACAAAATGGACAAAAGGGCTTAGGTTTACTATCCACTACTACATAAACAAGTCTCTTAGGTACCCTTGCATTCTCCAGTTTAAAAAAAATCTTCAATTTCAACATGTGGAAGATTCAGCCACATTGGGCTGTTATTTGCAATAGGTCTTGCCCTCCCTCTCTCCTACAATACTCCATAGAGTGATGAGCAAATGTATTCCCCTTACAGTTAAAAAGTTTGGAAATTAAAACTATCTACCCAGAGGTAGATAAGTAAAATCTCACTTTATGAAAGCTTTCCAGATGTCTTTACATCCGTTTCTTTCCCTTAAGGCAAAACAAACCAATGCGGAAAACCCTGATATTTCAAATAATTCTCTTTCTGTCTGGCAGTTTTTCCTACACAAGTCAGGGTCTGTGTATGATGCTGCTCATAGCTTTTTTGGCAGACTGATGTTCACAGTCACGTGTATACTGTAAGGACTGAAACATTTAGTGTCTTCTATGCTGTTACACTACCAAGGAGTGTAAACGTAGTTGCTTTGACATGGGAAATCATAACACAGAAATTTCAATTAAACAAACTCTTTTCCAAACAGTCCCTAAGGCCCGACTCTAAGAGTCAGTCAAACATAAATGTCATTTCCGTCATTCCAAATAGGTTTGTAACACATGTAAAAATCTGGAGTAGTCAACTCTTTTTTTAAGCTGAGCGACCTATCAGTAATGACACCTCATTGTTACTAAAACCCAGTCTCCAAGAATTTAAACATGTTTTATCTACTCTCTGCCTCTCAAGTCATAGCTAGGATGTACACAGAGTTCATATTCTGTAAATTTAAAGAAAGGCTCTTTGAAATCAAGTACCAAATGAGATGAAAGAGTGAGCCAGTGGGGTGTACTAAAAAGAGAAAAAAAAAAAGACTCGGGAAAAGTAAGCAAACTTGGGCAGGTGGATTGGGTTAATACAGGAGTGTTACACTTGCTTTTCCACTAGAAAATGGGAAATTTGTTGTTTACCTGAGCAACTGCTCTGGTGACCTCCATAGTACTTCAAGCTTTGGGTCATGAAAACAACCAATAAATTTAGCTCCATCCTTTATGTCCTCCTTACAATACCAAACATGATGACTTTTTCTAAACTATAGAATAAATCTATGCTTTAATTTCATGTAGAATTCATCAGTGATTCTTGGTGACAAAAATAATAGTGATAAACACGATTTATCCAATTTTAAAGCAAGAAATTATTCTTTTTTGGTAAAAAGAAAATTGAGACCCAAAATGATAACATGAATTGTTCTATATTATGCAATGAATAAGAGTCAGATTGGGACTAGAACTTAGAACTACTTACTCCTAGTTTTATAGTCTTTCTACCATTCCATGTGGTCACTCAAAAACAAAGCCCGAATTTCTGACTGTATTATTTCTTCCATTGTAATATTTGGTAGTACAGAGTCAAAGAATAATTAAAATGAAGCATTTAGAAAGAGGAAGATATAAAGAAACATATTCTGGCTTTCTGGGTACATTGGAGAAATCCATTCTAATATTTAGGGAATTTTGCTAGTTAACAGCCATAGTCTTTATTATATTAAATAAAATATTATTCCTTCTTAGTCTTAAATTCATACAAGTAAGACTTATTCCACAGACACGAAATTTGTTATTTGAGATAAATTATGTGGCTTATGGACACTTTCCCAGGTTATGCTAATTTTATGTCTTTTAACTCCTTTATGTCAGGTAAGAATTTTGTAACTTTATACAAATGCTTTCTCTTTCCAGATTGCAACAACTTTCTTACATGACTATTACATTGGAACAATGTCCTGAAAATAACGCTACATTTCATTTCTAACTAATAAGAACTGTTGGCTATGGAAGTATATATTGTATTCTAAGCAAAGGCCCTCTTGTACTAATTTCTTTATTGGATAGTAGAAACACTTTAGCACAATTAATTTTTTATAATATTGTGACTGAACCCAATTTTTATAAGACATCATATAATTTCTTTCTTTAGTTCAACCTGTGTTAAAACCTTCATGTGAAATAAAATTTCCATTTCACACTTGCAGTATTTGGCCTTGTAATATATATTGGACTTACGAATCACATTTAATATTTGAGCCTTCTAGGTACAGACTTAAATTTATTTTGCAAGAAAACTTGGAATGGGTGTTCCAACACAATGAATAAAATGCAAATTTTTCTGGTGAAAATACATATGTGAATTTTTAGAGATATTATGGTTTCTCTTGGGTGTATTTATTATAGTTTTTTGGTTTTTTTTAAGGCCTAGAAGTTGGCAGTGCCTTACATTATAAAGGAAGATGAGACATGACTGGTTTTATTTTTTACTACTGTGTAAAATAGTTTACTGAGCTCTGTGTAAACATACACTATCTTTTTGACAGAGTATTTTGCTTTTACTGATAATGTATTTTGCAAACAAAGCCTTTAAGCATAAAAGGTTCTCCAGACTGAATGTAGAAAGCAGACTCTGTGTCTGCCTTGGAAGTAGCTGTGATAAAAGGTCAGCAGACATCACCGATATCTGATGATTGCTAATCAGTGCTTCACAAAGTCATTTCACTACAGCAAATATTTATCAGAAACTTAGTCTCTAGGAGGGCAATCCCTATTTTGGATTGTTATTAGTTTCTGTTCATACACTCTAATAAACAAATTCTAAAATAGCCCATTTGTGGAGATGCCTGGTCTTGGCGGAAGAGGAAAACAATCATAGTAACTAAATCTGAATTCTCACACCAAAGTCGGGAACACAATGTAGGCACTTCCATTTTTGAAGGGTTCTAAGGAGCAAATCTGGATGACCATCAAAATGCAGGATTATATTTTACTAGTTGGTAAAAAAGGACAAGATTTACTTTCAATTTTTGGTTTCATATGCTATTTTGGACATTTTGGACTTGACATATGATATGTGAAATCACTCATGTTGACAATACTTTGTGAAAAAACTGAAGGTTCTCATTCTTTTTTCCCCCTTAAAGGTTTTGTTATTTTCCATTTCCACTGAAAAAGCATAAAGACGTAATGAGCGGTTTCTCTTGTGCATTCAAAGGTCTTTAAAAACAGGAATGATTTTCAGAAATGCAAAGAGAGTGAACAAAAAGGGAAACAAAAGTGAAACCCAAGAAAGCCTATTCACCCATCTAATGGCAAGTTCTTATTAAGTGAACAATTCATAGGAACAAGGGCTTGACAGATGCCAGACTCTCACTGAGTGTCGGTTTTAAGTGGATGGAACATAGGATAAATAAAAAGCCTGCCTTATCAGTAACTTGGGCAGGAGCAAGCCTTTATGCTGAATTAAATTAACTAACCAAATATTAACTAAGACCCTCTAGGTGCAAGCAACTCAGATAGATACTATAATTAGAGATCTATTTATCAAGGACAATGCCTTAAAAACAGAAGTTAGAACAGTTGAACATAGCTCAAATTATAATTATATATTTATCTCCAATGCTTCTTATTTGGCCAGCAGATAAAGCCTACAAAAATAAAACTAAACATCAGTTGGCCTGTTGCTTTCAAAGTACACTGAATATTTTTTAGATTTTAT
>NW_012146078.1:1419406-1438180 GCF_000956105.1 Propithecus coquereli | reverse complement strand
TAGAGTAACGTGGCATCAGCCTAGCTCACAGCAACCTCAAACTCCTGGGATCAAGCGATCCTTCTGCCTCAGCCTCCCAAGTAGCTGGGATTACAGGCATGCGCCACCATGCCCAGCTAATTTTTTTCTATATATTTTTAGTTCTCCGATTAATTTATTTTTATTTTTAGTAGAGACGGGGTCTCGCTCTTGCTCAGGCTGGTCACGAACTGAGCTCAAACGATCCGCCTGCCTCGGCCTCCCAGAGTGCTAGGATTACAGGCGTGAGCCACCGCGCCCAGCCAATTTTACATATATATTTTTAAAAGTTTATATTAAGAATGAATGTCTGAGTTGTGAGTGAGTCTAGCCTCTATGACAAGCCACAGCCGGGAAAACATGTGAATGGCCAGTGAAATTCTATGTATGATATTCTAATTTGTCAAATGGGTGATAATATTCTGGGATTTAAGATACTGATAATCCCAAAATAAATCAGTAATGTTTTTTCTTTCAATGTGGCTTTCTCTAGAAAATCACTTTAACTTTACTTTAAACCCGTTGGAAGTTCCAAATATATGGCAAATAACAACACTGAATATAGCAAAAATACATTTTAAAAATTTTTATTTTTTAATTGGGATACAAAGTGATGTTATGATCTATGAATACAATGTGGAATAATTAAATCAAGATGATGACAATGTCCATGACCTCAAATGCTTATGATTTTTTGTGGTGAGACCATTTGAAAATTAGCCATTTTGAAATGTACAATACATTATTATTTACTATGTTAACCACGCTGTGTAATATATCTTTAAAAAATTATTCCTCTTGTCTTACTGAAGCTTTGTACTCTTTCACCATCATCTCCCTTTTCCTGGAAGCCTTTGGTAACCACCATTCTATTCCCTGCATTTTTTAATTTGATAGTTTAGATTCTATGTATAAGTGAGATCATATGTATTTGTTTTTTTGTGCCTGACTTATTTTACTTAGCATAATATTCTCCAGGGTTCTTTTATTTTGTAATGGGAGTAGGCAAGACATTGTCAAGCAATGATGTACGGGGTCTTTCTCCCAAAAACTTAATGCCCTGAGGGTGGAGGTGAGAATGGGAAAAGACCAAAAGTAAGAACAAGTTATTTCCATTCAGACAATCCAAGAGGTCTTCAAGAAGATATTCTTTTAACTGAGACATGATTTAAAGTGTTTCAGGTAGGTAATAATTTTGAAAAAAACATGTAAGCACCCATAGAAATCAAGTGTCTAAGAAATATATTCTCAGTATAGAGGGCCTCCCGCTGCAGGCCAGTGAAGGAGTGAGGGTGCAGCACAGAGGCATCAGCTGTGTGGCTGCAAGCCCAGGAAGCTGGATGAGTTAGGGGTGTACAGAGCTGGCAGGTGCAGAGGCTGCCAGACTGATTGGGAGATTGGTTACAATAAACAAAGTAGTAAATTGATTGAAAAAATAAGTAATTAAGTGTGGGGGGAGGGGGGGATAAAGGGAATGAGTAGGTTTCTCACTGTCAGACAAGAGGTGCCCAAACATGGATAGAGAGAAAAACGGAAAGACTCCTCAGGAGTGGAATTTAAATAAGAGATACCAGTATGAACACTTTTTATGCAAATACTCAGATTTAGAAATATACAGAGACATGCATATGTAGATATATGAATATACATACATATATTTCCTAGTTCTGTTCTCTGAGAGGTCTTTAAAGCAATGATATCCCATCCCAATAGCAGTGAATAGATCAAGTACCCAGATCTTGGTCTCTGAATACCATCCTCCATTAATAGGAACCAGAACTTGTCAGGAAAATGATTGATTTCAGGGCTAAGGTGAGGCAAAACCAAGATGAATGTGGGACATTTGTTGTGCCAGATAGTAAGAAAATGCAGTCTACGACCATACTACCCTGAATGCACCCGATCCTGTCTGATCTCGGAAGCTAAGCAGGGTCAAACCTGGTTAGTACTAGGATGGGAGAAAATGCAAATGGACATAGGTGTCAGCGTGAAGGGGCCAATCTATGACAATTAGCATCAAAATAATAATGAGAGTAATGAATTACTAACCATTGAATAAAATAGAAATTCATAAGTCCATACTAACATAAACTAATGAAGAATAAATAAATAAGAAAGAAAAGCTCCCGTTTATAGTAGAATGAAAACTAATGCATCAAAACAGAGTGATGGAAATAGAAAATTACCTATTGTAGACCAGCAGCTGATTCAGGTGGAAATCACCAAAATCTGGAGGTTTGACAAGTAGTGTATATCAGAATTTATCCCCACAGAAAAGTAATTAATTACAAAGGAGAACATGGAGATGCCAGGTAAATACCACCTTGACCAGCTGATCGAAGACCAGTGGTAAGATGATTCAACATGTGTGCCTTCAATGTGATGAACTGAAAAGAGCACAGCATCATTTCGGTGCCATTTCTGTCAAGAATGCATGGGCCGAGCATGGTTAGGAGAAAACACCATTTGGACTCAAGTTGAGGATGATATTATCAAGTTCATTAAAGACAGGGAAAGATGAGGAGCTGTTCCAGACTGAACAAAATGAAGGGACAGGACAGCTAAATACAAACAGTGTCCCTAGATAGGATCCTGAACCACAAAGGAAAAAGCAATATGGTTAGAAAAAGTGATAAAATTTAAACGTACTCTGTGGATTGGATGGTAGTATTGTATTAATGTTGATTTTCAGATTTGGAGGCTAATATAAAGGTATTATAGGAGTATGTCCTTGTTTTTGAGAGATAAACACTGTAATATTTAGGAAGGATGGAACATCACAGCTGCAGCTTGCTTTCAAACAGTTGGACAAATGACAATGGGTATATACGTATAGCAAGAAAAGATTATAGAATACGTATAGAATCTGGGTAAATAGGATGAAGGAGTTCTTTACACTATTCTTACAACTTTTCCATAGGTTTGAAATAATTTCAAAATAAAGTTTAAAAAAAGGAATGTGGCTTTATATTTCTATAATTCAATTTCATATTTACGTTAAGCCACATTTCACTGAAATGACATAAAATTAATCACAGTGAATTCTAGATTTTCCTTTATCCAGGAATGCAGAGGTTGGGTGAGGAGATTGCTGTAGTGCCAGGGCATGGAAGGGTTGGTCCTTTTAGGCCTTAAGTCCTCTCACCTTATCCAGACTGAGGTGCCCATCATTCCATCTGTCTTTCTCTTCTGCTTTCACAGTGACTACCTCTGTAGGTTCCACCTGCCTGTCTACACATGCCATCAAGCTCCGAGGGTTGCATTTTCCCCTCTTCACTAGGCTTAGCGGACAAGAATCTCTTAACCTGTTTTTAAGCTGTGGCCAATCAAGATAAATAAACAAAAAATTTAGAATATCGTGAAGCATGCCTCAGTGTATCAGCCTCAAGAGAAACAGAACCAATAGGGCATATATATATATATATATATCTATATATCCTATATAGATATATATATATATATATATATCCTATATAGATATATATATATAGGATATATATGCACATACACACACACACACACACACACAGAGTTGGCCCTCCATATCCATGAGTTCCACATCCATCGATTCAACTAACTGGATCAAAAATATTCAAAAATAAATAAAAAGTAAAAATATAACAGTAAAAATTAATACAAATAAAAATACAGTATAACAACTATTTACATAGCATTCACCTATATTAGGTATTTTAAGTAATCCAAAGATTATTTAAAGCACACAGGAAAATGTATGTACATTACATGTAATACTATGCCATTTTATATAAGGGACTTGAACATCCATGGATTCCGGTATCCATGGGGGGTCCTGGAGCCAATCCCTCACAGATGCCTAGGGATTACTCTGTGTCTGTGTATGTGTGTGTATGTGTGTGTGTGTATACATGTATATGTATGTATGTATACATAGAGAGAGAGAAAGAGAGAAAAAGGGATTTAAAACATTCATTCATGAGCTTGTGAGGACTAAATCTGAAATCCATAGGGCAGGCAGGGAGGCTGGAAACTCAGGTAAGAGTTAAGAGTTAACGTTGCAGTCTTGAGTCTGAAATTTGTAAGACAGTCCAGCAGGCTGGAAATTCAGGCAGGATTTCTATAGCACGGTCTTGAGACAGATTTCTTCATCTCTGAGAAACCTTAGGTTTTTCTCTTAAATCCTAACTGGATAAGGCCTACCCACATTGTAAAAGGCAATTGTTTCTAAAGTCAAGTGACGCTAAATGTTAGTCACATCTACAAAATAATACCACTCATAGCAACATCTAGGCTAGTGCTTGACCAAAAAACTAGACATTGTAGTCAAGCAAAGTTGACACATAAAATTAGCCATTACATTCAGTATCTTCTAAAAAATTTTAAAATTCTTGGCAAATTGTTTTCAAAAAGAATATATGAAAACATGAAGATGGCCATTCAGAAAGTTCATAGCTGAAGTGTTGCACTTCCCAGACATACACACGCGCATGCATGCAAGAATTTAAAACATGTCCAAAATTATGCCCAAAGGTTTATTACTCATTGATAGAATTTATTCAAATATATATGTAATGACCAGGGTTTAACTACCCTAACCCTAACTTTAACCCTAGAAAATTTAAAAGGAGGAAGACTTTTTTTTTTTTTTAATAAAAGGGCCTGAATAGAACAATGGGAAGAAGGAGAGATTTACAAAAAAAGATAGCCAGAAAGGTGAAAGAAAATGAAAAGATATAAACAGAGATGAAGAAAGAAGGAGAAGATTTTTATTTAAATCTGTACAAATAATGATTTTGGCTAAATTTGAAAACAAAAATGAGCCAATATAATATAGTTAATTAGAGTTAATTTGGCATATAGCATCATGGACAATTAGGATTTGTCCAGACACACCCTGCCTAAAAAGAAATACCAACTTCATAAGCAATAACAGAAATAGTCCTCATAAAAGAAATCTCAAGGCATGCTACAATTGTAAAAGATCATATAGGTAGAAAAATAGGGGATCTAAACATGACATATAAATCCAGGGAACTTCCCAAAATGAACACAGATTCTTTGTACTAAAGGCACAAATGCAACTTTTTTCACCTTGCAAACCCGTCTTTCCTCCCCCAGCCCTTGTTCTTGCTCTAACCTTGTTTATCTCTCCCACACAAGCATACACTTTAAAGTTAATGAGTTTGGAAAGAAATCATGCAGTGAGTATTTGAGGGTAAAAAGGAGGGAAGGTTCAGACTAATTCACCATGAAGATCAGCCACGTTCTGTCCACAGCCTTTGCACCTTTCGTTCTAGCACATAGAAAAACATCTTTAGTATATTTTCTACAAATTAATTGGGTTGGCTTAATCCCAGGAAGCAGCCCTTGTTTCTTTAAGTAGGTTAAAAGTGCTTGAAATTTTAAGCTTTTATAGAATAATTTAAATATTTTACTTGTGGAAGTGGCCTCTCTACTGGGTTCATATAATTATATTTTACTAGCAAAAATGTAAAAAAGTAATGTCCCTTGAGCTTATTCCTCAGAATTTAACTTTAAGAGCCAGGACCTAAAGTCAAGAAAATATTCCTTATACATTAGTAATTATTCAGAGAAAGGTTACAAACAGAGGAGAAAAATTAGATATAGGGCATAAGTTGAAGTATAGCTCAAGACTTACATGGTTTGTCTTCTTGATCTGGTGGTTATACGATTGAGTGCACACTTGATTCAGCCCAGCAGAGTTTAAAATTGCACATACATAAATGTTTAATAAATGATTTTCTTATAACACTGGTAGATTATAAATAATTAGCATGATACTATCCAAGGTAATAACATTACTCAAAATATGGGCATCATCTGATTTTCATAAACTCATTTAGTTTCACCCTGTAAAATAGGCTGGACGGGTAGGTAATAGTAACCTCATTTTATAAATAGGAAAATTAAGATTTAATACAGTTAAGTATCTTGATTTAGAAAGCTAGCAGGTATAAAAGATGAGGGTAGGGCCCTGATTTCTGACTTGAGAATGTTGCTCTCTGAGCTACCCTATGTACCTTTTGTTTTGTTTAAGTTGACATTCAAAAGGGGCTTACAATGTGCCGGATGCTATAAATTTATTAATTCATGTAATTCTCATATCAATTCTATGAGAAAGATTTAATCTTATGGATCAGACTGAGGCCCAGAGTGGTTAAGACTTTTTCCCATGGCCAGTTTGCTAATGTCAGAGCTGAGTAGGGCACCATCAAAGTTTCAGAGTCTGTGCTCTTCGCTGCTACTCTCTACCAACCAAAAACTTGAATTTACGATCCTGGTTACCAAATTAGAAGTATAGGCTCATTCTTAGAAAATCATTTCCGAAAAAAGCACAGAATCAGTAGAAATTATAGCAAAAGCTGGGAGAGATAAAAGGAAGGGAGCTAACATTTATTGGACACATTCTTGCGCTATACATTGGGATTTTACATTTCTTCCTTTGAGTCATTTGGTATTTAGCCACAATGATGGTTAATTTTATGTTTCAACTTGACTGGGCCATGGGATGCTCAGATATCTGGTTAAACATTATTTCTGGGTGTGTCTGTAAGGTGTTCCCAGGAGAGATTAGGGTTTGAATTGGTGGACTGAATAGAGCAGACGGCCCTCCCAATGTGGTGGTCACAAACCAATCAGTTGAGCTACTGAATAGAACAAAAAGGTGGAGGAATGTGGAGTTACATTTGCCTGACTGCCTGACTGCCTGAGCTGCTACATTGATTTTCTCCTGCCCACCGTGCTCCTGGTTCTCAGGCTTTCAGATCTGGACTGGAATCTATATCATTAGATCTCAGGCTCTTAGGCTTTTGAACTACAGCACTGGCTTTCCTAGGTCATGGGGCTTCTCAGCTTTCATAATTGCATAAGGCAATATCTTATAACAAATCTCTTCATACACATGTTCCTAAATATACACATATTTCTAGATTTACATAATGATATATAGGGATATATAGATATATGTCTCCTATAGGTTCTATTTCTCTGGAAAACTCTGATACAGCTACTAAACATGTTGTATTCTATTGTATTCTATCAAATCATCACATTAATTGTATAGGATAGATACTATTCCATTTAACAAATAAGAAAACTGAGGCACAGAACTGTTAAATAATTTGTCTGGTATCAGAGCCAGGATCGAAAACTAGTTAAATATGACTTTAAAGTCAAATTTTTACTGTGGCGCTTCTGCCTAACAATCTATTTAACTCAGTTGAGTAAATGTAGATACGATAATGTCTAGCAATTCTGGGCTACATGTAACTCACACAGACAGCTCTGATCATTGCAACAAAATTTGAAGTAGGCCTCCAGGCATTTTATAGCATTTTTTTAAATAGTTGATTTCAATCCAGAAATTTTTTCCCCTGCCTGGTTCACAACATTAATGCAGGCTTTCACCCACTGCTTTTTAGTCCTTGTAATTCAAAAGTTATTTCTTTTGCAATGTTATGACAGATTTCCTTATATAACCTACACACATGAACTTATACTTTCTGTTTTTGTCTATGACCTCTTCTAGGGCCTAAAACTCCAGCTCTGACAGTAAATGGAAGGACTTCAATAAAAAAATATGCCCAAGCCGGGCGCGATGGCTCACACCTGTAATCCTAGCACTCTGGGAGGCCGAGGCAGTGGATCGCTCAAGGTCAGGAGTTCGAGACTAGCCTGAGCAACAGCGAGATCCCGTCTCTACTAAAAGTAGAAAGAAATTATCTGGACAACTAAAAATATATATATAGAAAAATTAGCCGGGCATGGTGGCGCATGCCTGTAGTCCCAGCTACTTGGGAGGCTGAGGAGGCAGGAGGATAGCTTGAGCCTAGGAGTTTGAGGTTGCTGTGAGCTAGGCTGATACCATGGCACTCTAGCCAGGGCAACAGAGCCAGACTCTGTCTCAAAAAAAAAAAGAAAGAAAGAAAGAAAGAAAAATATATGCCCAGTATAAGCTGGAATAAATAGGCCTTACCAGGGTCCTCCCAACAACGCACTGGTCATAGTCTGTCTATAGGGTTTCAGGTCACCCAGTAAAACAGATTCTAATAAAAGAGCTGGCCATTTCTCACTTAGAGTCTCTCCCCCTACTTAGCATGGTACCCTGAGATAATAGCATTACAATTTTATAGCAATTATATGCTAGTACCTTTCACTGCGTAGGTATTTAATAAACATATTGAATGAATGTAAAGTAATCCTGAGAGTGTCAAATAAGTATTACGATAACTTCACAAGGCTATTGATTCTTGGTGATAAATTTAAATTGATTCTTCTTGTAAAATTTATATTTATTATCAAGAAACCAGGGTGCATGTGAGAAGTAGGTTTCATTTATTGCACAAAGCAATTAAATATCCAAACCTGTGATGAATCAGGCCTAGGAGTAATCTTAGTATGTGAAATAGTAGTGTTTCCTGATTGCCAGAAGTACAACATCTCTATTGGGAGTTCTCTATCTTGTTTGTTACATGCAGAATAAAATATTTTATATAGCTTCCATGTATCATGTATCAAGGAAGTCATTTTAGATACAGGAGATATTCAGTTTCCAGGTCTTGAGCCATAATCAGTTGTTCTTCACCAGAAGTTCTCAAAAGAGAATCACAACATCTATTCTCACCCAAATTTTTAATAGAAAACTCAAGTGACTAAATAAGATGTTATACTAACAGAAATAAAAAGAAGTAAAACTTACTATAAGAAAGAAGTAGGTCTGGGCCAGGTACTGTGGCTCAAACCTGTAATCCTAGCATTTTGGGAGGCTGAGGTGGGAGGCTCGCTTGAGCCCAGGAGTTCGAGACCAGTCTGAACAACAATGAGACCCCACCTCTACAAAAAAAATAGAAAAATTAGACAGGAGTGTTGGCACGCTCTTTATAGTCCCAGCTACTTGGGAGGCTAAAGAAGGAGGATTGCTCAAGCCCAGGAGTTTGAGGTTGCAGTGACCTATGATGGTGCCACTGCACTATAGCCTGGGAGACAGAACAAGACTCTGTCTCAAAAGAAAAAAAAAAAAAAAAGGTAGATCTGCAACAGCATTTCTTCAATAATGTCTTCATGTTTTCCTTTTGTGTACCTTGACCCCACATCTTCCTCCACCACTACAATAATAGGCAACTACAGGAAAACAAAAACCCCTAAAAATATATTATTGTTAAATTATAGCACACCTAACAACAAAAAATAGTTTCCTAACTCTAATTAATAACTGTGAAATTAAGAAAAATCCTCAATCTATACTATAGT
This sequence comes from Propithecus coquereli, assembly GCF_000956105.1. Taxonomy (NCBI): domain Eukaryota; kingdom Metazoa; phylum Chordata; class Mammalia; order Primates; family Indriidae; genus Propithecus; species Propithecus coquereli. The sequence goes on along the minus strand of NW_012146078.1, from coordinate 1,428,913 downwards.
TTGAATTTGTGTCCCTTCCCAAATTCATATTGAAACTTAACTTGCACTATGGTGATATTAAGGGGTGGGGCTTTTGGGGAAGCGATTAAGTCATGACAGCTCTGCCCAGACATGGATTAGCCCCTGATGAGGGCTGGAGGGAACTAGCTGAGGCCCCCTTTTGCTCTTTTGCTCTTTCACCATGTGAGGACATAGCTTTTGTCCCTTTTTTTGCCCTAAGCAATGCTTATTAACTGGAGGTGGCATCCTTTACTTTAAAATTGTACATAGACTTCTATAGTTAAATTTAGAAGAATAATGAACATAAATCTTTGTCCAGATCTGAAAAGTTTTCTCCTTGGAGTAAACTTTTCTTATGATCTCTTTACTATATATCACCTATCTCCAACATTTCAAAGATAGGGCCTTTGCTGTGTCATATAGTATAAATCAAGATTTTCATTGATAGGGTGGCATTTAAACTGGACTTAATGAATGAATAAGAATTTTCTGGGCAAGAAATGGTGATAGAAAGAGACAGTATTCCCCAGAGAAGAACTAATCCAAGTACCAAGGTAAGGAAGTGATGAATAAAAGTGATTAGGACTCAAGAAACAGTCTTTGAAGGCTCTCGTGGTGTTCCAAGTGAAGGATGTTCAGCAGTGAACAGTGACAGGTGGGTAGATTAAGAGATTCAAGAAAGCTCTGGTCAAAGCAGCTGTATGACTTAGGGATAAACTAGACGTGGGTAGTGAGAGAAAAGGAGAGAAGTTGCACATGACAACATGTTTCGAGCATGGGAAGTTGAATGGACTTCAACTGAATTTTTTTAAAAGTACAAGAACAGGATAATATTTGAGCTGTGGCTTTTTAAGATAGCTCTCAATCTGCTATAATTTACAACCTTGCATAAAACTTTCCCCTTGAGAATAAGCTAAACTTAGTGATTTGCCCCTAAACAATAATATATAACAAAGGCGATGTGATGTCATTTGCATGATTAGGTGTTGCTATAGTTTGAATGTGTCCCCCAGAGTTCATGTCTTGGAAACTTGATCCATAATTTGGCAGCATTGGGGGAGGGGCTAATTGGAGATGTTTTGGTCATCGGGGCACCACCCTCATGAATGAATTAATGTTGTAATTGTGGGAGTAGATTCCTTTTAAAAGGACAAATTTGGCTCCCTCTTGCTCTTTCTTTCACCCTCTCTTTGCCCTTCCACCATTTGATGACTTCCACCATGATATGATGCAGCAAGAGGGCCCTTACCAGATGCCAGCCCCTCAATCTTAGACATCCCTGTCTCCAGAACCACGAGCCAATAAATTTCTGTTCATTATAAATTACCCATTCAGTGGTATTCATTTAGTGTATTCAGGCTGCTATTACAAAATACCATAAACTGGATGGCTTATAAACAATAAACATTTATTTCTCACAGTTTTGAAGGCTGGGAAGTCCAAGATCAAGATGCTAAGAGATTCAGTGTCTGGTGAAGAGGTCCCTTCCTCACAGATGGTGCATTCTGTCTTTATAGGCTGGGGGTGGCTATCTCTCTCAGGCCTCTTTCATATAAAGATATTAATCCCATTCAAGAGGGCTCTGCCCCTATGGCTTAATCACCTCCCAAAGACCCCATCTCCTATTACTAGCACCACGGGAATGAGGATCTTAACATATGAATTTGGGGGGAACATGAACATTGAGACCACAGCATAGGGTTAGAAATATTGTGACTTCCATCTTGCTAGAAGATTCACTCTCTTTCTGACTTTAATGAAGAAAGCTGCCATGTTGGGAAAACCTAAATGGCACAAAGTGAGGGTAGCCTCCAACCAACAGCCAGCAAGAAACTGAGGCTCCTTTGTCCAATAATCCTTAAAGAACTGAATCTCACTTGAAACCATGTATGTGAGCTTTAAAGAAGGTCCTTCCCCAGTCAAGTCTTCAGGTGAAACCCTAGCCAATACCTTGATTACAGTCTTATGAGAGACCAGAAAACTGAGGACCCACCTAAACTCTGCTCAGATTTCTGACCACAAAAACTGTGGGATAATAAATGTGTGATATTTTAAGCCACTAACTTCTAGAGTGATTTGTTTCACAGCAATGAATAACTAAAACAATATTTTAAATCATGGGACCAAATTAGATTTTTATTAAAAGCTATCCTGAGATAAATCTTTGAGGGAAATAAAGACTTTCTTTGAGCATCTTTGGGTTCCTACCCTCTCTTTCATGATTATTTCTGGATTCCCAGATTCTCAGTTCTCTTATCTGCCACCTGTCTCTGTCACAAAGGAAACATTAATAAATCTGTCAAATTTATTCCTGGCAAAATTATTTGATCATGATGTCTGAATTTGGGAGAGGGAGTATTTGTATCTGAAGAGAGAGGACAAGGAGAATTCTCTATATATTAGTCACTTATCCTTATAGGTAAGAATTATACTCTGCCCACAAAGCCTCCATATGAGAGATTGCCTGTTATTTCTGACCTTGAGTATAAACATTATGCTTTTATTATTTACATTTAAGTATAATTTTTGTCTGATTCTTGGTGTGATATTGTAGTTTAAGATTCTCAAGGGAGAGCAAAGTTTAAATGCATTTCAAAACAACGCCATGAGTAAATTACCTGTGTAAAGTGCCTTTTGCTTTCCAGATTGATTTGGCAGCTTAAGGTTGCCATTGCTCAAATCTTCATAGTAACATCGAGTGGCTTCTGAATGCTATCCCAAGGCACAATGTCATAAATGTATCAGCAGAGCAAATGCTTTTCTTTCTGGTAAATTTTATTTGAGTGCCTGAAGTGTTTAATTATGATTCTTAGTTAAAATATCATATTATATATTTGGGGGCAGACTTCCATGGAAATTTTGATTCCTTTGGAGGTAAATCAAAACATATTTCAATACTATTGCTTTGTTTGGGGGAATATAAGCCTCGTGAAAGGATTTGAATTGAAAATGTGAGTAAAAACATAGTTTCTCCACTGATGCTAGCAGTTTCAGCAATAACACATACAAAGAAATTATAGATGTGTGCAATATATATTTGATTATGTTAAATGGCTCTGTAGTAAAAGAAAATTAACAGAAAAATAGAAATCATCTAAAGGCATAAAGTTTCATGGATTAATAATTTCTCTTTTAAGATATTAAGAATTTTCTACATTTTTATAAATAAAAATATAATTTTAGGATATAAACTTTTTAGAAAAAAACATTTATAAAAGTATAATTCACAATATCTATGATATTTCCACTGAAAGAAATCTAGTCATGAGCATCACATAACTTATGTCTCTTTGAATATGCCTATCAATGAAGCAAAATCTTAATGGTTTTTCAGAACTATCTCTTGGGTTTTCAAAAATTTGTATTTCTAGTCACTGGACCACAGAGATTGTGATTCACAAGCCTAGGAAAGGGTCTAGGCATGTGTGCTCTAGAACACTTTTTGCATGATTCTGTGTACAGCCAGGATTTAGGGTCACAGGTTATTAGGATTTTTAGATGCAACTGTTTCTGCTTCAGCAACTGAGGTGTCAACACTGGAGAGAGTAGACACCTCTCAGACCTTCAGGATGTATGAAAGGAATACACATATGCAGATATTCAAACCACTTCTTTATGAACCAATTTTATGACTCTTAAATCTTCTCAGCAAATCATGGACCAATAAAAGGGGTCAGAGTGTGGAGAAAAAGTAAAGATGTCATGATAAAAATATCTTTAGGGAAAGCCATTTTCACTCACTCTAATGGAAGCATGGCAGTTCCCTCATCTCAAACCTTTTAAGTGAATAACATATTTCAAGAGGACCACTTTGATGGCTCTGAAATGTGTTCCCTGAAGTTGAATCACATAGAGGACAGGTGCCAAATGATACCTGAGACATTTAGGCTGACAGTGGCCTGGAAAGAGTATCTGATAACTGCCTTCAAACAAAATCAGGAGACTGCTACTATGAGGCCATTAGGCTGTTCTCTCAGAAGTGGTCAGGGCAAAAGTGTCACTTTCCCTTGGATCATCTTGAGTCCTATCTGATATAGCTAGGGGCAAAAAGACCTCAGCCAAAAAAAAAAAAAAGTCTGAATGTGTCAAGCTGTATGCCCAGGACATGCAGAAAGAGCCTAAGTCCCCGTGACTCCCCAGAAGAGAGGTTCATGGTTCATGTTCTGGTGCCAAGGGAGCCAAAGGAGGGCATGGGAGCCTCCAAGAGCACATGAAAGGGCACTATGAAAGAAAGAATCACCTGTTAGGATGAGAGCACACAGTTGACTAATGGTGGTACAATTTCAAGTCAAAATTCTCCAAATCCCTCACCTCCCTTTCTCTCTCTTCCTCCCTTTGATCCATCAGGATAAGAAATAGCAACTAGCAAATGGAGGGAGCTAACAGTGAGATGAGATCAGGGTGTCATGGTAGTTCAGGGCTTGGTGAATGGAGGAGAAGAAAGCAGGTATGATTTCTTCCTTGCTGCAGACATACATATCTGAGGCTAGCTCAAGCTAGGGATAGAGAAAATACATTGACAGTAAAACAAGTGCATCATTTTTATTATTAATAGTATAGAATCAGACACCCTAAGTACCAAATTGAGACTATGTTCAAGTTAATGGAAGATCTTTTAGATAAGAATGACAAAGACCTCAAAAGCAAATGCAACCAAAGCAAAAAATAGACAAATAAGACTTAAACTAAAAAGCTTCTGCAGAGCGAAAGAAATAGTCAACAGAGTAAATATACTACCTGCAGAATGGGAGAAAATATTCACAAACTATGCATCTGACAAAGGACTAATATCCAGAATCTACAAAATTCTATAACAATTCAACAAGAAAAAAAACAAATAATTCAATTAAAAAGTGGGCAAAAGACACAAATAGACACTTTTCAAAAGAAAACATACAAATGGCCAACAAACACATGAAAAAATTCTCAACATCACTAATTAACAGTGAAATACAAATTGAAACCACAGTGAGATAACATTTTACACCAGTCAGAATGGCCATTATTAAAAAGTCAGAAAACAATAGATGTTGACACAGATTAAAAAGGGAATGCTTATATACTATTGGTGGGAATGTAAATTAATACAACCTTTATGGAAAATAGTATGGAAATTTCTCAAAGAACTAAAAATAGAGCTACCATTCAATCCAGCAATCCCACTACTAGTAGCTACCCAAAAGAAAGGAAATCGTTCTACCAAAAAGATATCTGCATTCATGTTTATTGCAGTACTATTCACAATAGCAAAGAGATGGAATAAACCAAAGTGTTCATCAACTGACGACTGAATAAAGAAAATATAATATATATTTACCATGGGATATGCAGCAACGAAATCATGTCTTTTGCAGCAACATGGTTGAAACTGGAGGCCATTATCTTAAGTGAAATAATTCAGATAAAGTAAAACACCACATGTTTTCACTTTCAAGTGGGAGCTAAATTATGTGTACACGTGGACATAGGGAATGGAATAATAGACATTGGAGACTCAGGAGGGTGGGAAGGTGGGAGAGGGGTGTGGTATATGAAATTACCTAATGGGAACTACGTTCACTAATCAGATGAGAGTTACACAAAAAGTCAAGGCTTCACCACTATGTAATATATTCCGGTAACAATCTACACATGTACCCCCTAAATCTATAAAATTTTTAAAAAGGTAAAGAATGACAAAAACTAGTGATGCCTATATCTACTTTCCTCCATGAAGGATTATCCTCACCAAATACGTTTTGAATACAATAGAAGACAAAAATAAAGTTGAATTTATCCATGTCATATGCTGTGATTGTTTGGTAAGTCATATATTTGGACTTAATACAGTGATTTTATAGCAGAGGAATAAGGCAACCACAAAATTTAATTTGTGATGTAGATAAGAATTCTGGATAATTTGTAAAAGAATTTGATGTTTGGACTGAAATCTATGCATTTTATTTTCTAACCGTTGAGACAAAACACTTTTAAATGTGTACCTATAATTTATATCTACAGCCATACCATGTTGTTAACAAACCTCTAGTTGTTGGATAGAATTTGTCCAGCAGTATTTACTTTATTTGGTGTGTATATACTTCCTTGTTTTTGAAAAAAATTTAAGATGACTTTCATAAGATACTTCCGTGATAAAATGGTAAAATCAAAATAGAAATAAGAGCTCAGGTCAGGGAAATATAGAGAAGTTCAACATAATATAAAAGGAAAGCACATATATATGAAGCCCATATGGTTAAAAGGTAAACTTAACATTTCACATTCAGCTTCCTAGAGACCAAAGCAATCCAAAAAAAATTGAGTTATATATTCTCCATTATCAGAAGTAAGTGTCACACCATATCCTCATGAACACAAAATTTTTCTAGTATACATCTCCCAAAAAAATTCTCATTAACTATCTGATCTATGGAAAGAGATGCCAAATAAAAGCCAAGATGCCTAATAGCCCAGCCATTTAGCAAATCTCTGGTATCAAGACTTGTATTATCCATGCTCTTTGATAGAAAGAATGAAAATAAATATTGGTAATATATGTATTAGTTTCTTATGGCTGCTATAACAAATTACCACCATCTTGGTGGCTCAAAACAATAAAAATGTACTCGCTCACAGTTCTGGAGGCCGGCAGTTAATCAGTCTCACTGAGCTGAAATCAGTTGTGTCAGGGTTGTGCTCTGTCTAGAAGTTCTAGGAGAGAATCCATTCCTTGCCTCTTCTAGCTTTAGTGGCTGTCTCCATTTTTTGGCTTGTGGCCACATCGCTCCCATCTCTGCCTCCATAATTACAGTGCTTTGTTCTCTTCTGTTTGTGTAAAATTTCCCTCTACCTCCCTCTTATAAAGGTACATTTATGGCCCACCTTGATAATTCTAAAATAATCTCCACATCTCAAGATCTCTAACTTAATCTCATCTGCAAAGACCCCTTTGTTTCCACATAAGTTAACATTCACACACGTTCCAGTGGCTATCTTTTGGGGAGTTCATTTTTCAGCCAACCACCTCATATGAACAGAAATAAATGTATTACCTAAGAAACAAGCAGAATAAGACTTATACTCCAATATATGTTAGGTAATAAACTGGCATTCTAAATTCAGAAATCATGGTGAATTTCCATAACCTCTTCTTTAATGTAAGGAATTTTCACAGTGTAGTTACAAGTAGAGTTTTCAGTTCTCAGTAGTAGGAATAGAGTAGATTTCTGAAAGCCAGCAGGTGTTGCTGAAATTGACTGTGAAAAGGTGGACCCAGATTATTATAAAGTTCCATTACTAACAAATGCCTCTACTAAGAGCACTACATAAGAAAAGTAGATTTATTGTTTAAGATAGTGAAATCTAAAACAGCTCAATGTGAAAACTTACCGCACCACAGAATTTTAATGCTAGACAGGATCTCTGCCCATTGTCATTACCTTTTAGGTGAGAAAATTGAGGCTCAGTCAAATAATGGATCTTAGATCCCACAGCTAACCCGTGGCACAAAGAGCCATAATTGACGCTTCCTCCCTCCTGGTCAATGCACTTTCCTTTGAGCTACACTACCCTTTTTTTTGGTCATTTACTGACATAAAGACTGGTTTTATAATATGTGCTCCCCAGTTCAGGTATCTTCCATCTTTAGAATTAAAGCATATTAATTAGGATTTAAATCTTTATTTCTAGATTTAATAACATAGATAATCTTACTGAACCCTGACATATAAAAGTCTGATCTGTAGGAAAAATAAACTCAAGGAGGATGGCATCCAATGCTCAGCTGCTATTAGGTTAATTCAAAGGAGATGGTTCATTTAAGATTTAATGTGAACAAAAGAAAATAAAACCTGTGCATGTACTCAGTACAGATATATCTACCAGAAGCAGTGAGCCAGGCTTAATTTGTAACGGCTGGGGAGGTTTTCATCTACAAATGTAATTAAAGATGTAGAAACTTTCTCTCACACACAAAATGAGTTGGTCTGTGGTCTTCTAAAAACTCACTTGCTATTTATCTATTATTTTCTGATGACGAGAGACCGGGTAAAAGGGCACAAAGTTATTCTGGTATTCTTTGTAAGTCATTCATTTTTAAGTTTTCCAGGCAAGCTTAGAGAGGAGACAGTTGATTACAACATAAGCTGTCTCTGTGTCTCAAACCAATGCCTGGATGCTGTTTGACAAATCCAGCTTAAAAAACCTGAATAGGTAGGTGATTTTGCAATGATTTAATTCTATAGTTGCTCATAACATAAAATACAGAAGACATTACAACATGGTCCAAATGTTTTCTTAAGGTATTATATATGGTGTTTGGACGGTTAGTATTCCCTGGTATTATTTATTCATGCCAATATAAATTATTCTCTTTAAATGAACTCAAGTCATGTAAACTCTGGCTTCCAGGAACCAGAGCATGCTTTCTTTTGAAGAGATGTGAATTTCACCTCATTCCTTGGAAACTGAAAAATCAAATAACAAACAGCCCCAGTGTTTGCAATCAATACCTACTTCAGTAACTCCTTGAGATTGTTTGACTCCAGTGTGAGCTGCGGTCTTGGGAGTATTAAGGACTTGAAATCTTTTTTTTTTTTTTTTTGCTATCAATTCCAAAACCAAGATGAGCTACAGTAGGGAGTTGCCTTTATTATGGGGCTCTGAAGAGGATCTCTGGTTTGTTTTATTTATTTTAAAGCCAAAAGCCAATTCAAGGATGATGAATGGTGTCAGTTTGACAGCACCAAAGACTGAAATTCTTCATTTCTTCCAAGGTTTAGCAGGGCAATGACTGCAATTTCTTTTACCGTTTACCCCATAAATTGCCTTAACTTTTCCCTGAATAAGCTGATTCTAAAAATGTGGTATCAGGATCATGATCTATTCTGACAATTCCTTTCCTCCTGATAGCCTTGATAAGTATGAGGGTAGAAGTATTAAAAGAGATCTTTTTACTTTTTAAGAGATTTTTTTTTTTTCACTTGAGACTGAATAAAACCTTCTGATTGAATTTACTCAGGTCAGCACACTTATTGAAGGACAAAGCTGGTTTGGACTTGGCCCCAACAATGACTGTTCTATGGGCCCAATCTCAGATGTGGTTCAGATATATTGGCCTGAATTTTGCCAGATTGAAGGAAAGTCTTCAGGAAACTTTACACTTACAAAGTCTACCTTTTTACATTAACAAAAACTTTACCCTGCTCTTTGGTGGCACCCATAATAGTACGATATAGGGGAATGGATATTTCTTTGTTGCTGAGGGACAGCTGTGGAACAAAAAGAGAAAAAGTTGTTCTTGGCCAGTTATTATCATCCGGGTAATAGTGACTTTTGGTTACTACTACACAGTCTGGTAGAAAGGAAGATCATTTTCTGAAATAATTTCACTTATCCCTTCTCATAAATAACGAATTACTGTATTTAAATATTTTCATTAAAATGATTATAGCAACTCAGTAAAAGAATGGAAGATATTATTTCATTATTTCTCATGCAACCTTTATTCAACTTTTTAAATATTATGTG
>NW_012146078.1:1415808-1419274 GCF_000956105.1 Propithecus coquereli | reverse complement strand
TAATAGCTTTGGGGATAACAATGAAAACTTGGCTTGTTTCAAGGTGTGTATAATCTAATTGGAAAAATAATAATAATACAATGAAAAAAAAACAGCAGTGTGAAACAAAATTGAATGTTCCCACCAAATATTGAGTGTTCTTATTAAAATGAGTCTCCTTGCTCTAGAGGAAATATGTATCTACAGATATATATATAATTATTAATGTGGCATGGCTCTAAATACTGATGGAATTCAGTTAAAGGAGAAATTAGATGAAATATGAAGTATAAGAAGTACGAATTAGGTTTTAGAAAAAAAATATTCAAAAAATAGAAGTGGAGAGGACATCACCTGTGAAAAAAATACTGTCAAACACATGATGTAACTATAGATTGTATTGGAAAAATGAGGCTTTCTCATTTCTCTAGGGAATGAAACACACTTTGAAGTTATCTTAGTGAATATTGTTTTTCTTTTCATATAAAACTTTCAGGAAGTGAAAAACTGAGTGATCGTTAGGATAATTCCAACCCATGTCAAAAAATAAAGCAAAGTCTGGGCACCTCAGCTCACACCTGTAATCCCAGCACTTTGTAAGGATCACTTGAGACCATGAGTTCAAGACCAGTCCAGTCAACACAGCGAGACCCTGTCTCTACAAAAAAATGAAAAATTAGCCAGATGTGGTGGCACACACGTGTAGTCCCAGCTACTCAGGAGGCTGAGGCAGGAGGATCACTTGAATCCAAGAGTTTGAGGCTGCAGTGAACTATGATCATGCCACTGTCCTCCATCCTAGGTGACAGAGTGAGACCCTATCTCTAAAAAAATAAATAAATAAAATAAAGCAACTCATAGCAAACTAAGGGGTGCAAGAGAAGAGCTATTTCCTCCTCTTAGATGATTAAATTTTTGGTAAGATTTGCTGCCCAAAAGCTTGATAGGAGATTTTTAAAAATCTTTTTTGATTTAAATGATTAAAGCTATCAGGGCATGGTAGTGTGCACCTGTAGTCCCAGCTATTCAGGAGGCTAAGGCAGGAGGCTTGCTTGGGCCCAGGAGTTTGAGGTTGTAGTGAGTTATAATGACACAATTGCACTCTAGCCCAAGTAACAGAGCAAGATCCTATCTCAAAAAACATAAATAAATAAATAAATAAAATAAAGTTGAGTGAGAAATTATCTTGAGTTTATACACTTACATAGCACTTCATAGTTTACAAGGATTACCCTAGGTTGGATAGAGAATAGCTGGTTCAGGTGTTGATTATCACTTTGTAGCTTTGTGACCGTGGTCTTTCCTTTTCCTATTCCTTTTGAAGTTTAGTTTTCTTTTCTCCCATCCAAATATTAACCAGGCCCCACCCTGCTTAGCTTCCGAGATTACAGATATATATCTACAGATATATAGGGCGTTCACGGTTGGTATGGTCGTAGACTTCATTTCTATTATATGAAAATAATGATATTTATTTCGTGATAATGATATTTATCTCGGAGGTGTTGTAAATATTTCTTAGAATATAGTGCCTAGCATAGAGTTGAAACTTAAGCATTTGTTCCCTACACACACTGGGCACTACCACCACCATCTGAAAGATGACAAGACCCAGCAAAGTCAAGTAACTTGTCAAAGATGTCACAGATTGATACTACACAAAATAGTAGTTCCCAGATTGACTATCCTGTGATTTTTCTGCTCTAGTGTATAGCTTTCAACACAAATAATTTCACATATGACTATATTGGTAGACATAAGAATCTCTGTGAGTCTGCAAATACATTTTCAGTTATACAGTCACACCCCACATAACAATGTTTCCATCAATGACGGACTACTGTATACAACAATGGTCCCATAAGATTACAAGGGAGCTGAAAATTCCTATCACTTAGTGACACTGTGGCCATCATGAGGTTAGAGCACAACACATTACTCACCTGTTTGTGGTGATGCTGGTGTAAACAAACCTACTATGCTGCCAGTCATATAAAAGTATAGCACATAGTTAACTGTAAAATGGCCTCAGGCATGTCCTTTAGAAGATATTCCAGAAAACGGCATTATCGTCATAGGAGATGACACCTTCACGCATGTTATCGCCCCTAACGGCCTTCCAGTGGGACACGATGTTGAGTTGGAAGACAGTGATATTGATGATCCTGACCCTGTGCAGGCCTAAGCTATGGTGTGTGTTTGTGTCTTAGTTTGTAACAAAAAAGTTTAAAAAGTAAAAGAATAAAAAAACTTAAAAATAGAAAAAAGCTGATAGAATAAGGATATTAAGAAAGAAAATGTTTTTGTATAGCTGTACAATATGTTTGTATTTTAAGCTAAGCATTATAACAGAGTTCAAAAGATTTTAAAACATTAAAAAGTTTATAAAGTAAAAATCTTACAGTAAACTAAGGTTAATTTAGTATTAAAGAAAAATTTTTTATAAAGTTAGTATAGCATAAGTGTACAGTGTTTATAAAGTCTTGAGCAGTGTTCAGTAATGTCCTAGTGTCCACTCAACACACACTCCCCGACTCACCCAGAGCAACGTCCAGTCCCTCAAGCTCCATTCATGAAAATTGTCCTATATAGGTATGCCATCTTTTATCTTTTATCCTATATTTTTACTGCACTTTTTCTATGTTTGGATACACAAATACTTACCATTATGTTATACAGTATTCAGTATAGTAACATGCTGTACAGGTTTATAGCCTAGAAGCAATAAACTATTCCATATAACCTAGGTGTGTAGTAAGCTATACTATCTGTGAGTATACTCTATGATGTTCACACAATGACAAAATTGCCTATTGATGCGTGTCTCAGAATACATCCCCGTTGTTAAACAATGCACAACTGTATTTAACAAGGCCAACATCATTTATATATTTAAGTGATATATGTATAAATTACTTGCCATCATGCTTCTTAAACTCTGTAGCTATAAGTATGCGGCTGTGTGCTGTTGTTATTCAAAATCACAGATTAAACATGAAACCTTATGGATAAGGAGGGGTAATATTTTTTATTAAAATAAGCAACTCAACATAATGAGGTAGACCATCTATTTTTTAATATAAAACAAGAACCGTTCTTACAGAAGTTTATTTTAGATTATACCTCAATCCCTAGTTTATATGACTGCATTTTCAGCTGTGCTTGCTATTGTGGAAGGAAGGTTTGATAAGCAATAAAATACCATTTTAAAAATCACAATTGCATTTGAGTTCACCAGACATCTACATTTCCCAGAATATTGGATAGAGGCTGGCTTGATCTCTAATCTTCTCTTCGTACTGAAATTTCTATATATTCTTACATCTACTCTTTTCCATTTCTTCTCTCCCCCATCTTTTTTTTTTTTATTTCAGCATATTATGGGGTACAGATGTTTAGGTTACGTGTGTTGCCCTTGGTTCCCCCCACCCCCGAAGTCCGTGTTTCAAATATGTCCATCCTTCGGGTAGTGCGCATTGCACTCCTT
>NW_012146078.1:1394086-1414009 GCF_000956105.1 Propithecus coquereli | reverse complement strand
CTTAATATCCCTCTCTTGCCTAATTGTTGTGGCGAGGATTTCGAGCCCTATGTTGAATAGAAGTGGAGGGAACAAATAGTAAATATAGAATGACCAAATGTAACCTGAGGAGAAAAAGTAGAAGAAAGTACAGCCAACACATTTATGATAGATATAATGTTTCTATATTCTACAGGACATGATTTTACTTGATCATATTGATCATATTAGATGCTCTGATATCAGTGACATGTATGCTACCTGGTAAACTTCAAACCCAATCTTCTGTACTGCTCTTTGTGATGCTGGGGCTGGAAGTCTGTAAAGTACATTTCTGCTTTGCGTGCCTGGCTCTCCGTTGGACTTTACCAATAGGGGGTGCTAGAGGGAGCCTGGAAGACTGGAGGAGGAAAGAAGACATGCTGCCCCCATCTGCTGCTTATTCTTGTCCCAGTGGCCCATGATAGACATTTTCTTCCCACCAGGGACACTTGTTCAGTTATTTCCAATATGTAGTTTTTCCCACATTCCCATTGCCTTGCTCTAAATCATTGATTCAGTCATTATTTCTTTTAAGATCATTTACTTAGTGCCTTGGTTATTATCACAAGTGGTATCAGTATATTTTTGCTTGTTGTTTTTTTTTTTTTTTTCCTCTGACTTGACCTCTGTCAGAAATCTTGAGAATAATCATACTATTTCTCAACTCTTCCCCAAGAATTCTAAATGGATTGGGTAATCTTTTGTGATTACTAGAAAGAAAGTATTCAAATGATTAAAATAAAATTTGTCTCAACACTACAAGCCATGAGACCATGACATGTTATTTCAAACTCTGTTTAAATGTGTCCATATAAAATGTTATTGAATGAAGTAATTAATTCAGACTGGCAATTTTTAAAAAATTCCTTTGAAAGCTTCTATGGGATTAGGATTTTTTTCATTTTCCATCATAGATGCAGCATAAAATATACCAGAAACCTAAACCACTGAACCTCTCACATCTGTTTTTCCTACTTTAAACATCAAAGACTTCAATTTTTTTCTTTTTCTTTTCTGTTCTCTGTGTAATGCTGTAAAGAGCTTTGTATAAGTGTCATTGACTAGAGTTGATAAAGTTATCAATAATAATAACAAACTTTTCTCTATTCTCAGAATTAGTTATTTTTCATACAACTAATGAAACAAAATATTTTGTTTGTTTACATTTCATAAGAAATAAAAATACCAACAAGTTTTAAAATATCTTGAAAAGCTTTTTTTTTTTTTTGAAGATTTTTAACCTATCAGAAAGGTAGAAAAATAATATAATAAATTTTCATATACCCGCTGTGATGATTAATTTTATGTGTGACTTGGCTGGACTACAGTGTCCAGATATGTGGTCAAACATTATTCTGGATGTTTCTGACAGCATAGTTTTGGGTGAGATTAACATTTAAATTCATGAACTTGAAGTTTTTCAAACGATAGGCAAATGGCCAATGAATATATGAAAAAATGCTCAACATCACTAATCATCAGGAAAATGCAAATTAAAGCCACATTGAGGTACCACCTTACTCCTGTCAGGTTGTGGCCATTATTAAAAAGTCAAAAAACAATAGATGCTGGCATTGATGCAGAGAGATAAGAACTCTTATACACTGTTAGTGGGACTTCAGGTCAGTACAGCCTCTATGGAAAACAGTATGGAGATTTCTGAAAGAAATAAATGTACACCCACCATTCAATCCAGCAATTGCATTGCTGTGTATCTATCCAAAGAAAAAGAAGTCATTTTCTCAAAAAGTCCTGTACTCGAATGTTTATCACAGCACAATTCATAATTCCAAAGATGTGGAATCAACCTAAGTGCCCGTGAATTCATGAGTGGATAAAGAAAATGTGGTAATAATATATATACCACGGAGTATCACTCAGCTATAGGAAGGAATGAAATAATGTCTTTTGCAGCAAGTTGGATGGAACTGGAGATAATTATCCTAAGTGAAGTATCTTAGGAATGGAAAAACAAACACCACATGTACTCTCTCAAAATTGAGGGCTAAATGATGGGTACACATGGGCACAAAGAGATGTAAAGGACATTGGAAAACAAAAAGGGGGGAGGGTGGCAGGAGGTGAGGGGTAGAAACATACCTATTGGGTACAATGAACAATAAGTATTCTGATGATAGGCACACTAAATGCCCCAACTTAAGCCTTATACAAGGTATCAATGTAACAAAAACATTTGTACCCCCTTAATATTTTGAAATAAAGAAATAATAATAATTTAAAAATTCATGAACTTTCAGTAAAGCAGATTGTCCTCCATAATGTGAATGGGCCTCACCTAATGAGCCTGAATAGAACAAAAGACTGACCTCCCCAGAGCAAGAAGGAATTCGGCCAGCAGATTGTCTTCAGACATCACCGCAACATTGGCCCTTCCCTGGTAGCCAATCGCTTAAAATAAATCATTCTCTCTCTTCCTCTCCCTTCCTGTGTGTGTGTGTATGTATGTATGTATACATGTGTGTATATGTGCATATGTGTAAATATGTATATGCACATCCTATTTGTTCTGTTTCTCTGGAGAACCCTGAGTAATGATTCTGGGGAATCCATCATCACAGTTAACAACTGGCAACTGCTATATTATTTAATCTATTTTACATGTAATAATTTAGAGTAAATATAGACAACATGACACATCATCCCTACATAGGTAACTACATCACTATCTATAATTTTTAAAGATAATATTTTCCTACATGAGAAAACCCCATTATTGTACTTAACAAACTTATAATTCTTTGTATCATTTAATACTCACTCCATCTGAAATTCTCCCAATACTCTAAAAAATGTCATGAAGCCAATTAAGAACTAAACATTATGTTGGGGTATGAGACATAATACTTTATGGGTGATGCTGTGTACCTCATACTGCATCACAATAAGACACGTAATGTCTGCACTATTAGTGATGCTAACGTTGAACATTCAGTTAAGACGGTGACAACCTTACCTCTCCTCTGTAAAGTTATAAGTTTTTTCCTTAGTGACCAGCAAGTAATCTTTGATGAAATTTTGACATCCCGTGAATATCTGTAGCAATCTTTCATCTAATTATTTTTATCTCCTTTTTATGATTATTCCCTGAAACAAATATTTTATTAGAAGTTAGCAGAATATCCAGTGATAATTTATTGCAGAATTATAAGAAAGCCAGTTCTATTCCCCATATCTTCCTAACTTGTTTAACTCTGAGCACACTAGCACGGCATTTTGGATTGTCATGGTTAGAGAATGACTCTGGGATAAAAGACAGCCTACTTTAAGATCTGGCTTGTGTAGGATGAGAGTCGAAAAGATTAGCAATAAGAATATTGGTGTTCAGGAAGTTCCAACCTCCATATCATTTTTATAAAATTACTTAAGAGACATTATATGTAATTTTCTGGTTTAATGATGAACAGATAATGGATAAATTATGCTTGGCAGTGTAAGCCAAAGAGCTAATAGCTTGAATTATTTTTACAAAGACCTAATCAAATGACATTTAGTATATGCAACCAGCTAACTTAACATTGTTTTTACTTATTGCCATGCATTTTTGTAGAATTTTGGAAAGTCTTAACCTTTTTTCTTCTCATTTGTTTCTCATATTCACTTGCAATCAGAGGTTCTAAAACTCTTAAGTTTTACCCCTTCGGCGTTAGATTTTCACCTTTTTCCTACCACTGCATATCTTTTGAATATGTAAATTTACTTGCAACTTCACTAAGTCTATGAAGAAGGAACACCCACTGAGCATAAATGGAAAAGAGATTAAACTTAAGGGATATAGGGAATTCAGAAATTAACATTCTGATAGGAAGAGAAGATGCTGAGGCAATACTGGAAAAAAGCCAGTTCTCTCTAAGTTTTTGGTCTGCCCTAGCAGATTGTGGAGGTTTAACTAAGATCCCAATAGACTTTTGAACTCAAAATACTTATTCAAACTCATTGTGGACCCTTTGAGGTTGACTCATTGCTAATATTTTTCCTTTTTAGGGTAAGATTTCCCACTGACACTAACCAACACAACCTCAATGTGGGTAAGTGGAATAGGAAGTTCAAGATCATTGAACTCTTGTAAAATGACTTATTTATTGTTTTTACTTAATTCCTCAGACATGCTTTGTGGGTTTTCTATTATTATTATTAGATTTTTAAGTTCTATTTTCCAACCATTGGCCCTAATCTTCCTAAAAAAAATTCTGAACAACCGGGACAGCTGTTAAAAGCATGAGCTCACTAATTAGTTTCATATTGGGAAAATAAATAGTGTAAAAAGTAACTTACCTTATTGTTTATTTCTTAAGGGATAGTGTGGAAAATGTCCACTCAGGACTTAATTGCAATAAAATAAACAGGATTCAATTTGTGTGCTTTGGTTGACAAATTTTATGTGTAGAACTGTTCCAAATTAAAATAAAAACCTGTCTTTATAAGCTTGGTTGTTATCTATTTATCTATTTATTTATCTTTTTAGTATGAGAAAAATTCAGTGTTGAATAAACTTTTCTCTTAAATCCAGGTGGCATGCAATAGTCTGCTCCTTAAAGTACTCCAGCATTTAGTCTGCATGGCATTCTATCACAGAAAGCAATATACAAAACAGTACCTAGTCAGTAATGATAGGTTTCTGTAGATTCTAAATAAAAATGTCTCATACATTAACATTATCATATTATTCTGTTTTAATAATGTAGTTTATTCATTTCAACTATTCTAAAACTGGCATGTTGCTATCTTTTAAAAATGCTGTCATTTTTTTTTATTTTTGCTTCAATTTTTCGTTTTCCCTTCTTCACCAAGAACTGACTTGTCTAAACTAAATAATTGCATGTCACATGCAAAAATAAGAGTATCTTTGAAAAATAATGTGGGCCAAACTTCAGCATTGCATCTCATTTTATGTTTCTTCTTATTATTCAAAAGATTCAGTATTCTGTAATTCACAAATTCATCTTTTATCTGGACAAACTTAAAATTTAATTATTGTGTGGCTCAACACGACTTTGCTTCTTACTTCTGCCTGGAGCCAGTCAAAGTGAAGACAAACCCACAGCCAGTTCCTGTGGGGGCACAAAATGCCAATCTGCATTTCCCTATAAACCACCACAGGCTAACCGGCATCTAACCTGGGAAGTCCTCAAGACCAGGCAACCATTTAGGAATGCCTTACCAGGTTACTTTACCTCCATCAGAGAAAAGTGAGAAAGAAAGTGAGATTGAGGGAAATAGTAACAAAAGGAAATGTCTGGGAAAGAAGGAGAAGAAGACAATAGGTAGGAAGATTTAACAATGAGTTTCTAATTTTCTTTGTAAAGGTCTCTAACAAAGTTCTGGAATAAAGGACTATTGTAACATGATATGCAACTAACAAGCTATGCAAAAAAAAACAGAGTTTTACAGAGACCATTAGTTAAAATAATGAATGCTCAAAACCAAATGAAAACAAAATATTTTACTAAATTTGTTACTGTAACAAATGCATGGTTAATTTCATTATTAAATACTTGAGATATTAATTTCAAGCAATTATTTTTAACATACTGACTTGAGAAAATGACTCAGTTGTTAAAATCAACCTATAACGCTCAGCTATTGAATAATCTAGGGAATTTAGTTTGCTTTCAAAATATTTTCCAAAGCTCTTTACTATGCTTGTCTGTTTTCCTCCAGTTTCTTACATCCAGCCACCTTTCAGGTTAAAAATAAATCTTTTATTCTCTGTGCTAAATAAAACTCTTGCCTTTCTTCATAAGTAGGTGTATTAGATTAAATATAAATGGCATCTAATAAATCTGCAAAATGCTGAACCATGCATAAACTCCTGTTGGCTTCTGCCCTTGTCTTTTTGGTGATTCTGAAGTAAGAGAAAAATATTTATGATTGATTACTTGCTATGATACAAAACTGCAAGAGAAGATGTGATTAGTGGTAAACCAAAGAGAAGATATAAATTTATAATCCTCAACCTTGTTAACCTTATATAATGTGGCCAATTGTATTTTCAAAAAATGGCCACAGCAATATTTCTCCTTCCACAGTGATATTTTCAGATCCTTTCTATTCTCTCTCAAGAGGGAAAGTCTATTTTCCTTCCACTTGAAAGTGCATGGGATTTTATGAATTAATGTAACACAAGCTATGCTCTGTGACTCTGGAAGCTAGGTCATAAGTGGTGACGTGGCTTCTGCTTGGCTCTTTCTCTATGTTTTGAAACACTCAACTTTGAAACTCAGACATCACATGGAACTTCTAGCTATTCAGCTATCCGCCTCCATTACAATCTTAGATGACTGCCAGCAATAGCTGCTAGACCTATGAGTAAATGACTGCAACCCCTAGCCTGCTGGCTACCCTTGTTGACATTGAGTGGAGCAGAGACCAGCTGAACTGGGTGAGCCCCATCCCAGTTGAAAATTCATGAGCTAAATCTATGTTGGTTTTGTTTTTAAGCCACTGAGTGTTGGGAATTTGTTATTGTTATGGACTGAATTGTGTTTCCCCATATTCATATGTTGAAGCCCTAAGCCCAGTGGGGTTTTTAGAAAGTTCTTTGAAAAAGTTCTTATCTTGGACATGTAAGCATAAGCCTCCTCTCTTTTGTGCTTTCCTGGCCCTATTTTGTCTAGTTCTGACAAAAGTGATTTCATCCTGGTACCTGCAACTTTCACATTATACAGTGGCAAAGAACTTGGCTGAATTGTGTTTTCTTGTCAATCATAAGTGACAAATTTGGATATTTACCGGAGGAGATTTCTATGCAAAGTATTGAGGGTGCAGCCTGATTTCTCCTTACTATTTATAGTAAAATGAGAGAGAAAAGAGATAAATTGGAGGAATTCTTAAACAAAAAAGAATCAGAACTTTAAGATTTGGAAATTTCTTGACCTATTTACATTGCAAAAAAATTAGAAAGTGTGTTCTGGAGAGAATACCAAGAGTGTAGCTGGGCCGGACGTGGTGGCTCACGCCTGTAATCCTAGCACTCCGGGAGGCCGAGGTGGGAGGATCGCTTCAGGTCAGGACTTCGAGACCAGCCTGAACAAGAGCGAGACCCCCATCTGTGTTTCAAGGACAAGATCATTCTGTAGAGCCATAGGGGTGAGGCTGCCACCTAGGACTGTGGGTGTGACACTGATGCCCAGTGGGCCCACAGGGTAGAGTATTGAGCTAAAGAGGATTATTTTTGAGTCATGCCTTACTAGTTTTGGACTTGCTTGGGACTCGTTACTCCTGTCTTATTTCTACCATTTGAAATGGAAATGTCTACCCTATGTCTGTCCTACCATTGTACTTTGGAAGCACATACTTGTCACAGATTCACAGCTAAAGAGGAATTTTGTTCCAGGATGACTTATACCTTGAATCTCACCAATACCTGATTTAGATGATATTCAGGTGAGACTTGTCCAAAGGTGGGATGTATGCTGGAATGAGTTAAGACTTTTGTGGCTATTGGGATGGTGTATATATTAGTCAAGGTTCTCTAGAGAAACAGAACCAATAAAATATAAACATAGACATATATACAAGTGGAGATTTTATTATGAAGATTTACTCACTGAATTATAAAGGCTGAGAAGTCCCATGATATGCTGTGTGCAACCAGGAAAATGAGTGGCTTTCCAGTTTAAGTCCAAAGTCCTGAAAAACAGGGAAGCCAATGGTGTACCTCCCACTCTGGGGCTGAAGGGGTATTGCTCATAGTCTGAGGGCTGGAGAAACAGGAGCTCTGATGTCCAAGGGCAAAAGAAGATGGACGTCTCAGCTCAAAAAGAGAGAGAAAAAGTAAAAAGAGGGAAAAAAGGGAGAGAATTTACCTTTTTTCTGCCTTTTTGTTCTATATAGGCCCTCAAAGGATTGGATTGATGAGGGTAGATCTTTACTCAGTCTAATAATACAAATGCTATTCTCTTCCAAAACACCCTCACAGACACACCCAGAAATAATGTTTTACTGGCTATCTGCACATCCCTTCGCCTAATTAAATTAACACATAAAATTAACCATCACGGGGCTAATGTATTGCATTAGAGAGGTACATGAATATTGGTGGCCAGAGAGTGGAAGGTTATGGAATGAATTGTGTCACCCCAATATTCATATATTGAAGCCCTAATTCCCAATGTGACTGTATTTGGAGATAGAGCTTCTATGGAAGTAACTAAGGTTAAATGAGGTCATAAATGTGTGGTTGTAATCTAATAGGATTGATGTCCTTTGAGAAAGAAGAAGAGACACCAGGAGCGAATGTGCAGAGAGGAAAGGCCATGTGAAAACAGAGCAAGAAACTGAGGATTGAGATCTTCAATGCTAATCGTAGGTTTGTCTATTCATCTTTTCACTTCTGCCAGTTTTGGATTTCATAATTTGAAGCTCTATTATTAGGTACATTCATATTTGAAATTCTTATGTCTTCTTGATGAAGTGACCCATTTATCATTATGTAATATTTTTCTTCATCCCTGGAATTTTTTTGTTCTAAAGTCAATTTTCTGATATTAATATAATCACACCAATTTCCTTATGTTTAATGTTTGCATAGTTCATCTTTTCCATTCTGTAACTTTTAATATAGCTATATCTTTATATTCATAGTGAATTTCATTGAAAACAACATATAGATGGTTTTGTTTTTTCATCCTGAAAGCTCTGCCTTTAATTAGGCTAGTTATATTTACATGTATTGTGGATTGAGTATTGTTCTGAATGTTGACTTTACAACAAGAAAACATAACAAATATGAAGTTAATTATAAAGTGAATTTATACAAATAAAACCTCACTTTTATCTGTCATACAGTTTGACGTTCTGAGTAAGGTATTTTTGAAGGCAAAAAAAGATTCTGCTATTAAAATTATTTTCAAGTCATAGATGATCTTGCTTTGATTGACTAAGAGTAATTGTTGAAATGGATTAGTTTTCATTGACCCACACCAAGCTGTCTTACCAAATGCTCAAATGAACTCTCATTTCTGATTATAAGACACAGGTCACTCTTACACCATTATACAGTTTGGGAGCTAATTCCATTAGCCTGTAGCAATTCTACCATGATCGTGTGCCTTTGAAACTTCTAATTTTACTCAAAATTTAAAAATAAAAGGAAAGGGGAACTCTTTTCTCATAAGCTTTGCTCCTCTCCAGAAGTTTGCATTGGCTCTGCCACCTTATCAGTCTAAGCTTCCATTCTACTACCAAGAATATGAAAATAATATCATATTCCCCAAAAGGCTTTTTAAAGAGTACAATCACAAAGAGAAAAAGTGATATTTGTAAAGGTTTCATTAACTCTGTTTCTTTGACTGCAAATCATCTCTTTATCTTACCTCCCTTTCCTGAAAAATGCATCTGTATTGTATATGAGATATCTTTCACCCTTCTCATTCATTTGGTAATTTTAACTGAAGAAATTTAGCGTCTAATATAATATGGAGACTATACCAATTGCCTTTAAAGAAAGGTATCTAGGAATCAGTTGCTGGGCTTTAAAGGGTGGCGGTCTAAAAATACAAATGAGAACAAATTAATGTAATAAACATCATTAAGTTTTAAGCATTTACCATACATTTTAAGTGTTAGCTACAAAGTAACAGAGACGTGGAAGAAGAAAACTGTCTTCATTCTCTCTTAATTGAATGTAATGTGATTGTAATGAATGGATGTGATTCAATTTTTAAGCTACTGTGTTTGTCCCTGGAAAATCCCTTATTTAGTTATTTGTCTGGAAAATGGAGAACTTCAACATATCAAATAATGGGTAACTTCATACAGAAAATAATAGACATTCATTTTTCTCAAACTATGTAAAGGACAAAAAGATAAAATTCTGTTATGTTTTGCAGAGATTTTTCTAATGATAATAATGAATCTAGGAAAATCATACTAGGTCTATGAAATCCAGTCATATCCATTAAATAAATTTGTATTCTTCATTGAAATATGTTCTTCTATATAGTGACAAATAAAAAGTAATATTAGAAAATACAGTTGAGAAGTGAAATCTTCATCATTTTAGAAACCTAATCTCACTAGGTATAATCACTAAAATTAGAGAATCTAAGTTTTTAAGTGTAGATGGCAAATCACTCACATGTGTCTACATTTTATGAAGAAGATCAATGTGAATAAATAGCTGTACCTAAATTTACAGAAATTTACAGAGTTGAAAAAATTTAACACCTGTAGACCATTTTTAAATGGAGCTGGGTCTAGAGTTCTTAATTCACATAATCATGTGGTTTTTAACACATCTGAGCTGCAACATATGTATTTGAACTTTAATAAAAAAGCATTTTTAAATTTGAAGAGACCTTAGAGATTATCCAGTTTAATTATATTACTTTAGAGTGAAGCAGATTTAGGTCAAGAGAAGATGAAACACTTGCCCAAGATCTCACTGCTAATTAGTTTGCCAAATTGGGATTAGAACCCATGTCTAATAATTTACAATAACAATAATAATAAATTAGAATACTAGAGTGCACTGAAATTAGAAAAACACTTTCAAACAAACATCATTTTGGCTAATACACTTTCTACTACACCAGTTTGGTTTTTCCTGTTCATTCTAAGCATATTATATGATTGTGTATAAAGAATAAACAATTTCACTTTCTTTTTCCCTGCTACTTTTTATTGACCTGGAACAGCTTATTTTCTTAAGATGAATGCTATTCTTCTAACTTAAGCAAGGTGACTTTCTTATATGACAACAAGTAACATTCAGATTTATTGACCCTGACAAACGAGAACAGTGCATTTTTAATTTATACGTTTTGCAATTGAAATGTTTCTTGATTCGTAAACTACTTCCTTTGCTCATTTTGTCCAAGATTAAATTCAACCACTCATTTATATAAAATTCCTATATTTATAGAGTGGTATCTTGCTTAGTATACTTATCAGAGAGATATAAAATGATTTTTTGTTTGTTTGTTTTTGTGACAGACTCTCACTCTGTCACCCCCGGGAAAGTGCAGTGGCATCATCATAGCTCACAGCAACCTCAAATTCCTGGGCTCAAGCGATCCTTCTGCCTCAGTCTCCCGAGTAGCTGAGTGCTCACATAATTTTTTTTCTATTTTTGGTAGAGATGCGGTCTCCCTCTTGCTCAGGCTGGTCTCGAACTCCTGACCTTGAGCGATCCACCCGCCTCGGCCTCCCAGAGTGCTAGGATTACAGGTGTGAGCCACTGTGCCCGGCCACTGAAATGATCTTTGAAATGTGTCCTAATATACTACACTGACTAAAAATATAAGGCTAAACCACTTAATTCTATTTCATGGAGAATTGTTCATTATTCTGCTTTCTTAAGCATTTTCTTCTAAGCGTCTATTATATAAAAAGTTGATGGTAATATCTTGAGAGAAAAGAAATACTTGCAAATAGAGTTGAAATTATAGCCAGAATTGAAACTATAAATCAGTGGGATTGGAGTATAAGAAAAAAAATGCAACATGCTGTTTTGAATAACAGAATTTGATGACATACAAACCCATAATTATAACATTTAGGAGGAACTACCAAAGACAAAGATGCTGAAAATAGAAAAAAAAAATACTACATTATTAAATAATACAGCATAAAATTGTTTCATACATTTGTTTATATTTATAAGGAACAGTAAATTATATCAGACTGTGTCCCAAAATTAGATCGATCTGCAAATAAATTCAGGTTTGTGCATGTAGACAAAAGATATATATACATATATATATATATATATATAAAGAAGACTCCCTCTATGTGATTTATAATAATGTTTGCCTATATTTACTTATTTCTTCTTTATACTAAAATTGTGATTTTTAAAATTTCTGTATTTACAGGATAAGTAGAATAATTCCATATCTTGGGTATAATTTATTTTCCTTCCCCCATTGGGGGAAATGGGCTAATTACCATGAATTATCAAGTGCTATATATGGTTTCACTATCTTTGTTTATTCAGATATTACTCAATTGTCAACTTGATGGTGACTATAAGACACAAGCTAGCAAGAAAGGAGTTTTCCATTTTGATACCAAGAAGTCATTAGGATTAACAAGTTAATGTTTATCAAATTACTCTGAACACTCAAGTGTATGGTTCTGCGTTAGTATAAAGGATTATCTGGTAAACCAAATTAACAGAACTGATCAGCATCATAAAACAAGAATTATCTGCTTTTAGGAATTAAGTAATTATATATAATTAATGGAAAGGAATAATAATTAGTGAACACATAGTACTTACATAATAATCAGTTAACACTTGAAAAATAATTAACTTTCCTAATGACCATTTTCAACAAAATGAATGTAGTTTTCATGAGTAACTGGTGAAAACTAAAATACTAATAGCTGCTCATTACATCACTGCCAGAGGGGGTGGAAAGAATACATTGAGAGCAAACCTTCATGCTTTTCATTAGTATACTTTTTATGGTTCTTTTGCTGAAAAAGAATAATTCCCCTTCAGGAAATTTAGCTTTGGTTGAATTTAAGTGATAAAAAAATATGTGCATGCATATACATCATACACACAGAAGATATAAATACATATATATTTATAATAACTGCATTTAAATGCCATTCGTATCAGAGGAACTGATTTTGAAACTATTTCAGTATTACCTTTGATCCTTTCTCTTTTCTTGTATGCCATCAGTCACCAATTTTTATGTATTAATACTTTTTTCCCTCTAGACCTACATGAATTTTTCCATTCCACATGCTCCCATCACTACATGTCTGCTCTCATCTAGCTATCTTACTTCAGTTTTTAATTCCTACATTTCATCTTAAGCATAATCAGAAATCTTTTATTCTAAAACATAGTTTACAACTAGGTCCAACCCTACTCAAAAAGAATCAATGGCTCCCCATTAGCTACAAGATGAAGCCTGAACATTTCACCCTGACATTCAATTTGAACAAACTCTAACCCAGTTTCCTTCCTAAATCTTACTTCACTCTTCTATTCCTGTTTTAAGTTTTCCTTAAATGAATTAAGTGGGTATCCTACTTTCTTAAAAGCTAATAATTCAGATATCCAGTAGTAAGATGATGACCAGATTCAAAATACTCTAAATTGCCAGCTATTATAATAATCTTCCAACCTATGCTGAACTTCTTCATTAAGATTAGGAGATAGTAGTAGTCAGATAAATAGCTGGTTACTAGTTAGTATCAGAAAGAGAATTCAGCGCTGGTCAAAAAAAAAAAAAAAATGAGATAAAACTTCTCCCTGCTGTGACTACACCTGCTTCGGAGTGCTCTACAGTTAGTGCCAACTCTTTCTAGGACAGTGAGAATATGGTGTATACATTTGTCTTCATTCTTTCATCCTTGACTTTTGGACATTTGCCTCAGGATCTCACCAATTGGGTGGCCCTGAATTTGACTATCTTAGATTCCTACATATTGTTTTTGGCAGACATCTATTGGCTGTCTTTGTAGAACAAGACATTTTGTTTGACTTTAAGGGGAAAAAAGATATATGAGTGACTAATTCAACCCATAATATTGTCTTAAAGTCTGCTGAAGGCATCACTGTAATAAGAGGGAGATTCCAATACGAAAAGATGGGTCTCCTGAGAAGATGAGAAAAACCAAGACAAGGAATTCACCATCGTGCAATGTTAGATCCAGGGGGACCTTAGAGGTATTTAGTCCAAATGACTTATCTTGCAAATAAGCTCCAAAAATATGGAGTGACTGGTATAATATTCTAAAGACAGTCAGTGTGTGTGATATAATTAGAAAATAGTGAGTATTTTCACTGCTAGCTGGTCCACAACTTTTCCACTACTTCATGCTCTAAAGTAGAGGTCTCCAAAGTGTGGCGCGTATACCCGAGAATGTAAGTAAGCCAATGCGCTGTACTGAGTGTAGAAAATATTGCATTCCTAATTATCTATACTTTTTCTCTTTAAAAGAGAAAAAGAAAGAAGTAATTAAACTTTAGAGGATTTTAACACAGATTGACATTAGTGTCCCCATTAAGGTGATGTATATATCAGATATTCACGTCACCTACAGAATTCAGGATGTCCTAAGGAAATAGTGGAACATCTACCACTAGGAGAAATGGGACAGAGGTAAATTTATGCATTTGCATTCATCTTATTGATGGATGTCGCAGTCTCCATTTTCACCAGAAAATTAATTTATAGATTGCATTACTTAATTTTAATCAAGTGAATTTACAAATTGTATTTTTCCAGTTTCAACTAAAGTAAATCTCCATCTCCATAAAATGGGAAAGTGGCTTACAGCAGTCCTTACAATTAAACCAAGGACTGAAGATAATACTAATAGTGTACCATTAAGCTAAAAAAAAAAAGCTAGAGCTTACATTATTATTCATTCTAGTATGAGAGCCTCACTGGCCACACTCATTTTACATACTGGTCACACTTTGCAAAATCAATGAAAGTCTAATCAAATTTGACAAGAAACAACAACAAAAAACTAAAATTATCA
Source organism: Propithecus coquereli (assembly GCF_000956105.1). NCBI lineage: Eukaryota > Metazoa > Chordata > Mammalia > Primates > Indriidae > Propithecus > Propithecus coquereli. The sequence goes on along the minus strand of NW_012146078.1, from coordinate 1,399,513 downwards.
GGAATACTATTAAAAATATAAATATCTGTCTACTGCCAGTAACAAAAATATCTCACCCTCCATGTACATGGTGCCTTGAGATATTGGTTCATGATATTGGTGTTTGTATATTGAATGGATGAATGAATGAGTAGTATAACAAAAAATATTTGGAGACCCTTGCTCAAGTTAAGGAGATGTATATCAGATAACAATAGCCAGAAAAAACTGGAGACAACCGAAATAACCATCAACAGAAGAATGCATAAGCAAATTGTGGTGGCATTTATAAGGTGGAATACTAGTCTGCAATAAAAGAAGGAAAGATAGATACAATAAATAACATGGATAAATCTTCAAAACACCATATTAAGAGAAAGAAGTTAGACCAAGAAAAAAAATACTAAGTGATTGTGTGTGTTTGAAGTTCAAGTTGAAATTCTATCATGCTGGAAATTAGAATAATGGTTACTAAAGTCTGGGAAGCCACTGCAAGGGGCCACAAAAGGACTTTCTAGGATAATGAAAATGTCTTATGTCTTGTTTGGGGAATTGGTTACACAGGTCCCTACGTTTATTAAAATTCATTAAATGGTACATTTGAGGTCTGTACATGTTGCTGTGTATAAAGTTTACCTCAATAAAAAAATACTAAAAACACATTTAAATAAATAATATCAGGTGAAATTTGTTGCACTTTTATCTGAGGCTCCCATGTTCTACTTCTTTTTATGTGATGTTGTGATTTTCATTCATATAACCATCTCTCCTCCTACGCAGTAAGTGGATACTGTGACTTATTTGTTCCTGTTTTATTCTGCCTTACACAAAATACCCATGGCACTGGCTCAAGGCAGGTGTTGTTGAACAAATAAAACAGGCACTTAATTTTTATTTACTGGTTATTTAATATCCTTTTAATTAGTGAGCAGTTCTCCATAATAACTCCATGTGGAAGCTTCTCATTGCTCCTAGAACAATAGTAAAGAAATTTTACCAGGTTCCTGAAAGCACCTTAGGTTTTAAATCATTAGGTTTTGGGTTCCCATTCCAGATGGATGGGCTTCTTCCTACCTGAGGGACTGACTTAAGTAAATCAGTTAATCTCTCAGGACCTATATCTTATCTATGTAAATGGGTAAGACTCAACACAAAAGGTGTTGAGGATTATAAGAAATATAGAAAAAGCACCATCATATAGTGGTACATATAACAAGCATGTCATAAATATTAGCTTATTCCCACGCACTATAACCATGAGTGTATTTTTTCTGTAGTCATCAAAATAATAGAGCTTACTGTTTTTCTCAAAATTTAAACATGTGTACAGGTGACCAGAGAAGTTCAATAATTAACCTCTTGTTCCTTCCAAGAGTTGCCAAGCTACTTCTGTCTAGTCCTCTGTTTTTAATTTGGTGTTACTGTAAGTGGAAGTGTTAAGCCCCGTACCTTTTGTGGCTTGTGTGTCAAAACCCTCTTTTAAACTTGCTAGAAACTTCCTCCCAGAGCATGCCGCAACTCTTCCAGGATGTGACAAGTGAATCAGACAGCTCTCTGTAGAATTCAGTTTTATGAGACTGCTGAATTATCTAAGGAGCTTCTCTCTTTCCACTTACTGTTTTACTGCCTACCTTACCCCAAAATGTAGTGTGTCAGTTGTTTCCTGCTAACTGCCTCATAACATATTCCATTAAAAAAGCAAAAATTGCTGGGAGGGAAGCCAGAAGTTTACACTTGTTCTATTCCCTATGAATATCTTGTTAAAAACAAAAAAGAATAGGCACTGTTTTTATTTATAGTAATAAAACTGAACTCTAAGTTAGAGAAGGTTTCTCTAGACTCACAACCCATGAGCTGTCATCTGAAATTCACAAGTCTCTGGCAAGTCCTGATTTCTGTACTTCAGGCATTTCACAGCTAAACTTACAGAGCGCAGATATAATGAACCCTGAAATTTTAGCTTCTATAAAACAATACCTACCAGCTCCTTTATAGACACAATACACACAAATTTAATATGTGTGATTTCAAGAAAAAAGTTCTGAATTGGAAATTATTGTCTTAAAAAGAAAATATTTAGATTTTAGTACTTTAACATAGTACAATTTTCCCTGAATCCTTCCATTCCCACCACATTTTCTAACTAATTTAAATTAAAAAATTAATCTAATTAAGTTAACTGATTTAAGAAAGACTATCTTTCCTTGATGGAAAATGGTATTTTTACTGGACATGCTGAAGGGAGATCCATGTAATCTCAGATGACTACCAAACCCACAGTCTTCTCTTAAGGAAAATGGCTGGAACTGGTCCTTTTCTGTGTATAATGCTTTCGAAAGTATTTTGAGTGAAACCAGCCTCAGTCCTTTGGCCACAACTGATTGCAGCACACTCAGTGCACTAGTAAAAAAGAAAAGAAAACAAAACAAAACATTGGAGCAGGTGAAAGTGAAGCCAACTATCTGTGAAGAACTTCAGCCCGAAATTCTACCCAATAAAGTTGCTCCATATTGAAAGATGACCAACCAAGCCAATCAAATCCTCTTGTTTTTAAAAATATAAATTTAGAAATATAAATGTTAAATGAAAAGATGTTTCACATTCCTATTATATCCTAGATAATATTTTAATAGGTTCATTTTTTAATTTTTCCAAAAGGAATATAATATTTCCTAATCTTGGAACTTTCAACCCACTATGTCTATATAAACTTAATAAGCTTCCTTTGCCAAAGGTAAATCCTGTGAGCCTCTTTCCTGCAGTATTAAAGAACTTGACTAATGTAACAATAGCAATGCTGGAGATGATGTATGTGTGTGTGTGTGTGTGTGTGTGTTTAACATTGTAATGTGATAAAATGAAGGCTTATCATTGACATCATAGATCATATTTCTTACTTGCAGATTTTCTTTCCACTGGGAACGTGTTTAAAGGGAATACAATTTGGAGGAACAAAAGGAATTAATTTAGCAAAGCAGCTGACTGTGAACATTGTATAATTGAGAGAAGAATACTAATTGCAAATAAATAAATGACCTAGTGCATTGCACTAAACTCCCATTTCCTCAGGCTGTTCATGGGTTAAAAGTAGAGCTTTTGTTTTAAAATAAAATGTTGGCAAATACCAAGTAGAATATGAAAATTCTTCCCAATTCAGACCAAAAACCAATTCCAATTATTACTGATGTTCCACCAACAAAAGAGGATAACCAGAAATAAGAAAAATACAAATGCTACCCAGACAAAAATAAATAAAAACACCAAATTATAACCAAACTTTTAAAATAAACTCTTGGAAGGCTGTGTGGACTACAATGCATATCATATCAATATCCAAAGTGATCTAATTAGACAAGGAGGGGTTTTTATTTTAGCATGGCTAATCATAATTTTGCTTTCTCAATAATATAAGCCTTGACGAATGTCTTATACTTTTCCATAATATATGCTACCAAACGTATAATGCAAATCTAGTTATATTCGGTCATAAAAAGATTAATGATATTTTCTACCTATAATTTATTTTAGCAACAAGCTATGTCATCACTCTATTTCTGTTAAGGGCATGTGGCTTCATATATTCCAGTCATCAGTGAAACTAAGCACTTTCTCGTGTTTTAATTTTGCCTTTCTGATTTTAGTCGTCATTTTCTTGCCATAATTTGCAAACATGGTTGTGCTGCATCCATCCATGATATATTCTACCTTCTAGATCCTTGGCCTTGACATGTTTAATGGCATCTCTTCCTTCCACACCTTTCTTGCCTGGTGACTCCAAAGCAGACTTTTTAGTTAACATTCACTGCTCCCTTTTGTAGCTGACTTTGTTCCCTATCTCCGGTCACTGCCAGCCTTGTTCTGCTTTTCATTTGATTATTCTAATCCTAACCGAGAAACGTTGCATATATATTTGTTAATATATTTTGGCTGAAGGGGTTGGATTGGTTTTATGGTCATGCTCTATTAAAATAGCTAACTGAACTAATTAATAGTAGGTGGCAGCGAGAAGCCAAATTTATCAGAAGAGAGCTAAGTAGCAGAAGGCAAGTGTCAAAATCTTGTTTCTGAAGAGAACATCATATTTAAACAGTTATCAGTTGTACTTGAGTTAACATTATGAATTAAACTAGTCTAAGGCAGCAACCTAGAATCTGACCTAGCATTAGATCACAAATTTAAAAGCAAGTTTATGGAAAAGTCAGCCCACATCTTCCCAAAATAGCAGAACTAATGTAGTTTGGCTTGGTGAACATAATTATTACCTATCCACCACTTATTATCATAGGACAATTTAACTCAATTAGATTCATCAGACATTTACTGGTGTTCTGTAAGTGCTGGTTATCTGTGCTAGATGTTATGAGAGAGCAATCATTTCAATAAAAATAATATTCTTCCCTGTACAAAAGGAGTCAACTAGCACAAGAGTGCAAATTTACCCTAGATGCTAAACATTCTAGTGACCTTGCAAATTTAAATTACACTATTTTTTCATGAAGAAGCAGACACTGGATTTTAAATCCAGATAATGAAAGTTGCTATATATATGCATCCTGACAGTTCCTGTACTTTTTAATGGTGAGAGATAGAAGAAGAATAAACTTCAAAATGTTTGGAATATAACATAGTCATCCAGTAGTCCTGGGTTCTCACACAAATCACTGAAGAAAGAGGCTGTGTTTTGAAACACCAAAGCCATAAAACAAGATAAAACTAAACTAAAAAAGAGTTTGCCCCTGAAATTCACAGTTCAGGATGCATCGGAACCTCATCATTCAAATGTAACATTTCAGCATCATCAGTAAGATTCTTTTTTCGGCTCAAAAGCTCAGCCTATGATGACAGAAACTCCTAAGGGTCAGTCTTGAGTTTGAAAACATTGATGTCTGTGGTTGGATTGGTTGGTTGTACTCACAACTTCTTATGAAACAATCTCTAGGTTACTATTCCTAGAATTCATAGAACCTTAGAACAGAAAGGGACCACCGGAATTACCTGTAAATGACTTAGTGATTAGAAACTGAAACTCATGACTAAATAGTGGAGAGATAGTACCAAAACCAGTTTTTCTGCCTCTTGGAACAGTGTCCTACTTCATTAAAGCAAATACAGAGGAAAAAAATGTTGGGAGAAAAGGGGGAAATAAGAAGGTACAGTTTAGAAGTTACAAAATGGCAGATATGTAGGATGAAGACTTCTACAGATCTAATTACGACATGAGGACTACAATTAATAAAACTACTGTTCTTCGAATTCCTGAAAAATGAGTAGATTTTAGCTGCGTTTGCTACAAAAACAAAAAAGGCAGTATGTGGGGGGGTAACTATGTGAGATGATAGATACGTTCATTTGTTTCACTATAGCAAGCATTTTACTATCTAGATGAATCCCATAACATCATGTTGTATACTTTAAATATAGACAATAAAATTTATTTTTTTGAGACAA
>NW_012146078.1:1389115-1390629 GCF_000956105.1 Propithecus coquereli | reverse complement strand
CTACAGCTGGGGATCATTAATAGCAATCAAGGGCTACTATAAACAAACCAGCAGGAAGTAGAGAGGCTCTACATGTTCCTGGCTTGGTAGCAGGAGCCATCTGGACAGAGGGAATTTGGCTTAAAACCTTCATAAGGAACTTGGTGGTTGTTTTTTCTTTTTTTTTTTTTTCTTTCTTTCTTTTTTTTTTTTTACCACTCAAGCATAGTAGGTCACTGAAGTAAACAAATTGAATCTGCTTATAACAGATTAAATTACTATCACAAAATATAAAATCCACAATGGGTTGTGACCAACTTAACACAATAATAAAGGAAGAATTTTACAGCTAAGGAAAAGTGGGTATCATTTTAAGAGTAGCCAGGGAAAATTAAACAAAGGAGAGAAAAGCGAAAAGAAGGTTATTGGTTTTAATAAATACATTTTATCCTCCAGAGTTTAAAAAAAGAAATCATTTCTTGTTTAATAGCATTTGAGTCAGCAGAACTGGTGACTGTGATCAAATCCATTTGAAAACATCTTGTAGGCAGTTCTGGGTAGGGGAGCTGCTAATGAGGACGGAAGGAAAGGACAATCCGGAAAAGCACAGACGGAAAGGATTTCCCTCCGAGAAAAGGAATGCCTATTAAAAAGAACAAACAACTAAACGGTGGCTTTTTCCCCCAAACCCTTTCTTCTGACTCTACACTCACAGATCTCCATCTCTGCTCCACTTTTGAATGTTTATTACACCCAGACCAGCTCCAGATCTTTCATTCATTTATTTTTTATTTTCAGCTGGACATTTGCTTTACTGCTCTATGGTTCCCTTTGTTTCTACCTACAGGGTGTAACATCTCACTGTCAAGGGGAGAGACACCCCGGTCTCAGAGGTCCGAGGGGGTTCTCCAACAGTGAATCAGCAGGGGTAATTAGCTGTCTCTCTTGACTGTCTTTCTTACTTTTTCGATTGTCAACTCTTTGCAAAGGTGACTCTTTCAAACACTGAATCTAGTCAAAACTTTGACTTCAGAATTTAGATAAATTAAAGAACTAATATAAATTTATTACATTCACCATGACTTGAAGTTCTCTGCTTCTGATGACTATGAAAAACGATATGTTAAAAGATTGCTATAAGATACATTCACTGTCGGTATAGCTGGGTAATTTGATCCTAAGGGATACTCATACTCCAAAGATGTTGGCATATCCTATGGAGTTGAGTTTAAATGGCCAAATATGGCCAGTAAGTGTAGCATCCAAGTTGTGACCTCCAAGTACAGCAAATATGTTGTGTAGTTAAGAGGCCCAGGTGGGATGGTATCTCTGCCCTCCCACTTCGCAGCTGTGTAACTAGGTAAGATGCACAATCTCTCTGAGATTCGATTTTCTCACCTGCAAAATGAAGAAAATATAGTGCCCACCTCACAGTATTGTTTAGAGGATATAGGGTGTTAATGTGTGTGAAGTCCTTAGCATAGTGCCAGTCATAAAGAACATACTCAAAAGAAACTCAGATCATATTATTATTT
>NW_012146078.1:1386230-1389065 GCF_000956105.1 Propithecus coquereli | reverse complement strand
TGGCGCATGCCTGCAGTCCCAGCTACTCGGGAGGCTGAGGCAGGAGGATCGCTTGAGCCCAGGAGTTTGAGGTTGCTGTGAGCTAGGCTGACACCACAGCACTCTAGTCCCTGTCTAGTCTAGACAGAGCGAGAGACTCTGTCTCCAAAACAAAACAAAATCTTCTGTCCACTTGATAGTTTCATTTTCCTTCTATCTTTAGGTTCCTAGATCCTTTTACATGTTAACACTGCTTTGCATGAAACTCTAGGCTCTCCAGAGCTACAATTTTTGACATTTTCTGCTACAATTACTATCTATCTAAGCAAAAGAATAATTTTAATTGACTCCTTTTGGGATCGTATCTCATCATAAAATGTGAAATTTCAGCCCTAAACTATTCTTTCAAAGAGTAAATATTCTTATTTGAACCAAAATTACATTTCTTAAGCATGTTTCAAATCATTGTTTCAAAATGCTTTTGAAACTCAAAATGCTATGTAGCCAGGAGGAAACAGTTTTCTTTTTGCTATAAGAGCCCTTATCTAAAAAACAAAGGATTAACAGCTCAACATTTTATACCAATTCTATCCTAAATAGTTTGAAAATACGCTCTTACAATTTGGACTGGAATGCATAACCCTCCTTAATAAATTAATTATTTTATCTACAGTACTGGCAAGAAAAAAAATGTATAGAAACCAGAACAATATTTCATTCACCAGAAATAACTCATTAAAATAGAACTGGGTGAAAAAGTAGAAAGAAACAACACAGGAAAAAACAAAGGAAATAAAACAATGAAATCTCAGATTTGTGTAAGAGTTTTATTTCCATCTACAAGGAAAAAAGTGAATACAGACTTTAGGGCCCCCAAATCATCAATTAAACAAAGTAAATTTGACTAAGGCATGAACGATGGACTAATAAAACATGAAAGGAAGAGACAGCAGAAGACAAAACTATTTTGCGTAAAATTCTTATTTTCCCTTTGATACAAACCCTGATTCTCCGTTATATGTCTGTTTAATTTTGTCATTTCTATACAGGAGTAAGAAATCAAATGAAGGGAGAAAAAAAAAAATGTACCAAAAAACTTTTCCTTAGCTAAAGTTTAGGGAGGAAATTAACAGGGGCAGGGAATTAAGGGAAGGGATCTGTGAACGGAGTGGGAACTGTATTCAGAGAGGCTGAGTCAGCCTTTTTGATCATCTCCAGTAATGACCAATATCAGTCACTGCTGGACCTGCAGAGCCTCACGCCCTGCTGGTAGCCATCTGAGTATTGAACTAAGTGACCCTCCAGGATTCTCAAATACTGTAGTAGATCAATTGTGTCTTAGCAATTGCACAGCTGGTTATTTGGTTAAATGTGGGCAATTCCCCAAGTCCTAATTTGATTTTGGAATGTATCTGTTCACTTAAAACACATTGTAATGTGCTGCCTTAGATAGTGATTTGTACTAGGGGAATTAGTTCAGCAATCCCGTGCTCCCACAAACAAAACATCCCTCCTGGAGAGAGGGTTTCATTGGTCAAGTCCTAAATGCACACTATTTGATTATGGTTATTTTTAAACAGAGACACTACTATTAAGAGAATATAAAGCTAAAAATAAAAAGAAGAAGAAACAAAAAAGAGGGAGAAAGGCCAGGTGGCAAAAGTAACCTCCAAATAATTTATGATCCTGATGTTGCCTGAATTTTAGTGCAATTTAAAAGCAACTCCCTTGAAGAATTGGGTCACAAAATACTAGCAAAATTGCCCACACATTCTAAAATAACTTAGTAGGCCAGATTATGAGACCTGTTACCAATACGTGTTAATTTATGGCATTTTAAATTTAATTTATGGCATTTTAAGTTTATCAGAGAAATTTTAAGTCATTTTATTTTAAAAATGTATATTTTTTATTCCTATTATATGGGGATTTCTCCCTACCATCCAGGGAAGAAAACAAAAGCAATCTTTTCTAATCCTCCCTTAGAAAACAAAAGTGATAAGATGACTGAATCTCTTTAATCCAATGAGCTGCTCCATAGCTGCTCCTACTGGTAGGCCTCAAGACTTGTCTGCCTCTATTTAACAGCTTGCTCGCTGGTCCCAGTTCACAAATTTTTCCCCTATGGTAATGGTTGTAAAGTTTTCTTCTTCAGTTGCTTTAGCTTCAGAGCTTTTGCTTGGAGAAAAATGACTAGATACTGTATTTGTTACTCTTAGGGATGCACTGTGTAAATGATGTTTACACCCAATCTCTCATTCTCAGTATCTCCTTCTGTAAATGGGAAGGATTTAAAACTCCGACTCAAAGAGTTTTTTAAGAGATAAGAGCTAATGCACCGCACAGCACCTGGCAATTAGAACAGTTCCATGGATGTTAGCTTCTTATCAAGTGCTCTACTAAAAGACCAAGAAGCACATGAAAAATCTTCAGAGGAATTTTCAGCTCAATATCTAAAGGCAGGAAGAGAGAAACAAAGAATAAAAAAGAAGATAAAACCAAAGGCAAAAGACACTTTAATTTACTTCACTTTAATTCATGGCACCGTATCTGCTTCATATTCTACCTAGGTGTTAAAAGGATGAAAGTTGAGCTGCTTCTTTATTCCATCTTTTTTTTTCCTTTACAGAACATTCTACCTATTTCAAACAGAGACTACGAAAATATTCCATTTCTGAGCATAATGGTAATTGGCTAACACTATATTTTTATTTATGTCTTGAATACCTAAAATAAATGACAAGTACAAAGACAGAGTGGGAGGTGGTAGTCAAGTCTTCCAATAATGAAAAACCTTACAGAATTGATAAAACTATGCCTAAAATGACTCCCCAAAACAATCTGACATGGACAGAG
>NW_012146078.1:1380405-1384445 GCF_000956105.1 Propithecus coquereli | reverse complement strand
TCAGATCATATTATTATTTCCAGGAACTACTTTTGTAAAATTGTATGACTTCCCTCCATTTTAGGCAGACTCATATTTGACTTTTACCCAATTGTGAAACTATAAATATTTTGCTGTGAATAGTCTACCTCTACTTTGTCATTATTTTTTTGTCAGGTGCATTAGGTGCACACAATTCCCACCAAATAAAGGCAAAAATAATTTCTTGGTTTTTGCTTTTCTCTCCTGGGCAGCAATTATAGTTTGCTTGGAACAAAGTTTATTATAAGTCATCAAATACATTTCCCTATGGTGTCATTGCATACCACCTATCTAAATATTTTTTCTGCTGATTTATTTATTTATTCCTCAGAATAAAAATAAAGAAAGCCATATGACAAAGAATATCATTTACTTATCCAAGGATCTTACAAGAATATGAATGTACCTCTTTAATACGTTATCCTCTATTTACAATAATGATTTCTAATACCATAGAGGTTCTAATTAATTCTATGTTTTCAAAAAATCCTTACTTTGGCCTTATACACAGGAATGATCTATACTCAGCACAGATTATACTTGAAGAAAAAAAAAACTCAGTAATTTCTCCAGACATCATGGAATCATTCTTTTTTCAATCATTACATTAACAAACATTTATGGAATACTGAGATGTGCCAACACACTGCTAGGCACTACAGATATGATAGTGAAAAAAAATACCTTGCTTCCATAGAGGTTAAATTATGGTGTGGAAGACAGAAAATCAATCAATAAATAATATATGTGATGTGTTAGATTGTAATCAGTGCTAAGGGAAAAAAGATAAAATAGGGAGAGAGGGCTAATATGAAGTATGGAGATGGCAAATTGAGAATTTTTTTCCTTTTTCTGTGAGCCAAGGTCTTGTTCTGTCACCCGGGCTAGAGTGACAGGGCTGTTGCAATGGCATCAGCTCACTGCAACCTCAAACTCCCAGGCTCAAGCAATCCTCCTGCCTCAGCCTCCGACGTAGCTGGGACTACAGATACATGCCACCACACCCAGCTATTTCTTTTATTTTGGGTAGAGATGGGATCTTGCTATGTTGCCCAGGCTGGTCTTGAACTCCTGGCCTCAAATGATCTTCCCACTCTGGCCTCCCAAAGTGCTGAGATTACAGGTGTGAGCCACCATGCCTGACAGGAAAATTGAGATTTTAAATGTTGACTAGGGTGGCTCGTTGTGAGATTGAATTTTGATGAAAAACCTTAAAGCACAAAGGAATTCTGTTAATATCCAAAGGCATAACATTTCAGGGAAAAGGAGCAGAAAATGCAAAGTCACTGAATTACAAGTGTGTTCAACTGTTTGAAGAAGGGCAAGAAGAAATACAACCTGCATACAGAGAACGAAGGGAAGAGAAGTAGAAAAAGATGAAGCCTGAGAGCTAGAGCATGTAGAGCCTTGCCTTTGTATATTCTTTGAATCAGAAATAAATATTGTCTGGAAAGTAATGGAAAGTTTTATTGTCCTGTGAAATATGGACCCCCAGATTAAGATGCCCTAAATAGGATATTTTAAAGAAGGAAATAGTCTTTCAGCTAGTCATACCAAAACTCTTTATTTGCATGTGTATTACCTACAGTGAGTCTTTCACGTATATCATCCTCTATTTAATCTAAGGCTGAAGAAATATGCTGAAGAAAATATGATCATTGAATATTCCTTTTCTTACTTTCTAAGATAAATCACAGCATTAATCATTTGATAATTTACCTTTAGTTTAAAATTAAAGATCAAGAGGATTCATAAAAAAAAGGACTGGCCTCAAGCTTTACCCAGTAAAAAGAACAGTTTACTCCCATATTTAAGGAACCTAAATCCATAATGCTCAGAGAAGAAGATTCCTTCAAAAACTCCCCAAATTCATGGAAGGTGAAAATTGTTAATGGCAGAGCACAGACAGGTCTATAAAATGCACTAATTCCTTTACAACTTTAAGACAACAACAGTAACAAAATGCTCCAACTGAGACATAAGAATGTCTAATGAAGAAAAGGTTTAAGTACTGAACCACCATTGAAGAGTGAAAAACTAAGAAGGATCCAGTTCGACTGACATTAATTAAGCAAAGTGATGAGATCTGTGTTAGCCACACAGGAAGCAAATAACATTACAGTCTAATGCGCAAGACAGATACATTCTTAACAACAACAATGACAACAAAAAACACTCCATTTTTTTTAACAAAAATGAAACCAAAGGTTTTCAGCATCATTTTTACAACTTCAAATACAAAGCTACTGATACAAAATAGAAATCTTCAACTAGGGTATTTGAAACATATACAACTTCTTCATCTAAGCAATACTATATTTTCTTACCATTAAAGAGAAAGCATGTTTTTCTTTGATTATTTTGAATTGTTTAGCCATTTCTCTATTTTGTAGCCATTATAAAACATACTCTTCCCACATCTGATTGCTTCACATCTCAAAAAAATTAACACTTGTAGAAATACAATTATTTGATTTGAGAATAATTATGTTGACCTCTGAAGAGGAAAAAATGTGTAAGAATAGGTTAGAAATTTTCTCTTCTTCTGACTAGGAAGATAAACCTTTCAAAGATGAAAATAGGACACAATTTGGTTTCTATTCTTCTAATTCTTCCATTTCATGTGGATCGTAAGGCCACTCAATACACAATATATCACCTCTAATAGTATGATATTAATACTTCCTTCTTCCTGATTGGCACCTATCAGAATTACTATCTACCTGAGCTATATCTCAGATTATCTGATTGTTTACTGCAAGCCAAACCTAATGGAAATTTATCAGTCTGCTCAATGGTGGCAAATAAAATCTAGAGAGGGTCTAATGGTTTCTGCAGTTTCTGCCCTATGCTTTAAGGTGAACGAGTCCTACTACTCCCCACCACTACACGACAGCCTTCTCATCTCTTGCCTATCACTGCCAACCACATTCAACCAATATTTTATCTGGATCTCAAAGACCCTGTGGTTCTTATTAGAGTTCAAGGGTAGATGGGAAGGCGAGAAGAAGGCAATTAGCAGCTAGTCTTAGCAGAAACAGAGCCTGGGGCTTCTTTGCTGCCAGACTTATCTTCACCTGGTAGGTGAATCATCCTACTACCTTTAATGAGACCCACCTGGTTGCTTTTCAAAGTCAGGTATAATTTGGCCACATTTCTGTTTGAACAGTGCTTTTTACTGCCAGCCATTCCCATTAGCTGAAGTGTATAATTCATGTCTTTCCCTTTGCTCATTTCTTCCCCACTCTACACATGCAATGCGGAGGTAGTTCCCAATATGCTACTGTGAGTAGGCTTTGAGATAGAAATGGTGGTTATGAAATGAGCCTTCCCTAAAGCACCAACTTCCCTCCTCACAATGAGGATACTGTTGTTTCCTACCTATTAAAGTTCTTTGTCCAACTTAGTAAGATTCTCCCATGTATTCATCCTAAGCAATTTAAAAAATGCAATTAAAGTTATATTTCACTTGCACTTGCCTCCAATCTTCTGAAACTGTAATACAATATCAACCAAATGGGGAATCTGAAAGTACTGTAGGATCTATATGAGGGCTGTCCAGAAAGTATTCAACCATTGTATCCATGTATTCATTGTATCCATGGCTGGATACTTTCCAGATAGTTCTCATGTATCAGTCTCAAATTTATGACTTTGTTAATTTTTGACAGTTATATGGTTTTGCCAGGCTAATATTAACTGGTATTTCATACAAAATAAATTATGATTCAGTCATTTCAATTATTCAATAATTCAATTATTGAAATATATTTCCCCAGCAATACCAGAGATATTTTTATAATTTATCAAATTATACCACATTTATTGGGATATAACTTGTTTTCAGGTATCTTCACTCAACAACAACAAAACAACATGAATAGAGGTCACAAAATCATCTAGGCCTCTGCACCATGGAATATGAATTTCCCTATTTCCCTAGAGTCAACTCACATCTAAACTTAATCCACTTGAGTTTTTTTCTCCTTTTAGGTCTAAGAAATGAGAGTTGCCAAAAA
>NW_012146078.1:1378648-1379181 GCF_000956105.1 Propithecus coquereli | reverse complement strand
GTTGTCTACTGCCTCAAACCATTGCTGAAAGATTAATATTCTAGTCCCTTCAAATGGATTACTTGCTTTGTCAGAGATATTTGTGGGCTTTGGATATTTTTTAAAATCAAAATAGTACCACAAATTTAAAAAGTGTGTTGCTGTTTACAATGTACTGTTACATACATTATTGCATCAAACTGTATCAGCAATGACCTCTTTCTTTTTTCCTAACATGGAGTAAATAAAAGTGACATAAATATAAGAATGAATTTCTTAGGAAAAACTTTATTTTTAGCAAGTGAAAACAATTCCTCATTATATAATAGAAACACTTCTTTCCTAAGAACTAAAAATCTATCTTAATCTATAAGAAGATTCATGCTACCATTGCAGGAACATCATTTTTGTGTCAGTTTCTACTAAATTGTAACTAGACAAAGAAATGAGGAAGGTTCAAGAGCCAGTATCCATCCCCACACAGAATGTTGTCATGTGCAATTCTAACTTAACCATGATCTAACTTCTTATGAAAAGGTATGTGTGCCTAAATT
>NW_012146078.1:1366221-1377220 GCF_000956105.1 Propithecus coquereli | reverse complement strand
GGAGTCTATTTTTGTTCAGATGCTTGAGGAGTGGTGCCTTATGTCTTGGTTAGCAATCTCTTTTATTGGCTGCAGAGATCCTAATAGCAAACTAACGAGAATAGCAAATACCATCATTTCTCAAGTTGTGGGCCAGGTGCAACAAAATCCTGCATTCAGCGACATCAAGTAATATTTGCAAGGCAGTGGTGGGTGATAATAAAGTGCACGAGCTCTGGAGCAGAGTGCCTGAGGTCAAGTTAGCTCCAGCTTTGTAACTGTGACTTTTGCCAAAGTTACTGAACCTTTCTGCATCTCAATTGCCTCAACTGCAAAAGGAGGATAATTATAAGGTTACTGTGCAGACTAAATGAGTTAATATGTATATGTGAAACTCTTAAAAATATATGCTAGTTAGTATTGTTGTCTCTCATAATTTACAGTTACTCAAAAAGGACATTCTGATTATATAACACTGTAACTATTTTCTCCATTCCCAGCAGAAAGCATACGTTCTTTGTCTGTACCATTGGTTCTCAAAATTGGCTGCACATTGACATCACCTGAGCAAATTTTAGAACTACTCATCGCTGGTGTTGACTACAGTATAGGCATTAGAATTTTTGAACGCTTCTCAGCTTATTCTGATGTGTAGCCAAGTGTAAGAACCGCTGATCTATGTCCCTTGTTACCTAGATGAACTACTTCTAGAAAATACAGTCAGGGAGAGAGAGGTTGCAGGTAGCTGATGCTAATTCCCAATGTTCCCTATGGCCTATGGCAATTGTCTCAGTCCATTCCTGCTGCTACGACAAAATACCACAGCTGGGTAATTTATAAACAGCAGAAG
The DNA here is from genome assembly GCF_000956105.1 of Propithecus coquereli. Classification (NCBI taxonomy): domain Eukaryota; kingdom Metazoa; phylum Chordata; class Mammalia; order Primates; family Indriidae; genus Propithecus; species Propithecus coquereli. The sequence continues at coordinate 1,376,391 of NW_012146078.1, read as the reverse complement.
TTTATTTCTCACAGTTCATGATGCTGGGAAGTCCAAGATCAAGGTGCCAGCAAATTCAAAATTCTGTATCTGGTGAAGGCTCAGTCTTTGCTTCCAAGATGATGCCTTGTTGCTGCATCCTACAGGATGGAAGCAGAAGGGCAAAAAAAAGGCCTGGGTAGTTCCCTCCAGCCCTAATACAAGGGCATTAATCCCATTCATGACAGTGGAGCCCTCATGACCTAATCACCTCCTACCTTCTAACATTATCACTTTGGGGTTTAAGTCCCAATATATACATTTTGGAGGGACACGTACATTCCAACCATAGCAACTGTTGTTCTTAATCTTCAGGGTACATAGGAATTACTGGGTTAACTCATTAAAACAAAGATCGCTAGCCACATCCACAGAGTTTCTGAATTAGCAGGTCTTGGATAAGGCCCAAAGGTTTGCATTTCTAACAAGTTACTGTGGAATGTGCATATTGCTGGTCCGGTGACCAGCAGTAGGGACAGATGAGCCCATAGTAACCACCATACTGTTCAATATTCTTAGTATGGCCTGTATTAGTCAGGGCTCTCCGGAGAAACAGGATCAACAGAATGTGTGTGTGTGTATATATATATATATATGAGAAAGAAAGAGAGAGAGAGAGATTTATTTTAAGGAGTTGGCCCAGACAATTGTAGAGGCTTGATAAATTGAAAATCTGTAGGGTAGGCCAGTAGTTCAGAGACCCAGTGAAGAATTGCGGTTCAAGTCCAAAGGCAGTCTGCTGACAGAATTCCTTCTTACTTGAGAAAAATCAATCTTTGTTCTATTAAGACATTCCACTGATTAAATGAGGCCCACCCAGATTATGTAGGGCAATGGGCTTTACTCAAAGTCCACCAATTTAAATGTTAATCTCTTCCAATAAACACTTTCACATAAACATCCAGAAAAATGTTTGACCAAATATCTGAGCACCATAGGCCAGCCAAGTTGACACATAAAATTAACCATCACATGGACTCATCTGTATATGAGTGCTGGCTCAAATTTAAAAAAAGGAAAAATCTTCTCTACATCTCTTTGTTATTATGAATCACTATTGAAAAGTACAGATTATCCAATGTTAGTAGAAACAATAAGAAAAATTGAATGGTCCAAAGTGATTGAGTTTGGTCATAGTCAGTGACAAAGGTGTCAGTGTATTTAGTAACCCAACAAGAATAGCTTTCTAAACAAAATTTTGAGATGCTTATGAAAAAAATTGACACAAGATTCACTCTAGGCACAATTATGAAGCTGACTCTTCTTCCTTTTCCCAGCAACTCCTCCATGTAGATCAGAGGGGTCCAACATTGTCTTAAGCCTTCTAGGTTTTCCGACTGTCTGCATCAAAATGTATCTGTCTTGTGTTCAATCTCGAAGTTTCCTAATCTCAGCTATAAATTTAATAATAAACAAATCCAACCAAAGTATTAATATGTCATGAACCACAGAGATAATTTGCTGACACTGACAGATTTTTGTGTGGCTTAATAAACCAAACTATCAATATTACTTTTTTCTAAAAAGCTGCAAATGGACAGCAAGGCCAAGCACATGAAAAACTTCTTTTCTAACACTGAGGTCTAATGCAAGGATTAGAATTAATAAGTAAGCTTTTTCAAAATATACTCTGTTACTGTGCACACAGGATATATTAAAATTCCCAGTGATGGAATTTTATTGATAATTTAAATAAAACCCCTTGCCCTCCTATCAGTGGGTCTCAATGCTGATTGCATATTAAAATCACCTTGTGAGCTTTTATTCTGTACAGATGCCAGGGCTCCTCCCTAATCCAATTAAGACAGGGCATCTGTGAGAGCTGGGGGATCGGTGTGTTTTAAAAGCTCCCCAGGTGATTCTACTACACAACCAAGGTCGAGAACCACAGCCTCACACGCAGAAGAAACCATGAAGTCACTGAGTTTGTGAGGAAAATGAACTATAGAATTTACCGTGAAATAAATAAAACCTTTATAGTATCAGTTTTACAGTATATTGTTACAAACTTTATAATGTTAGCCAACTGAAGCTGGAATCAGCCTAATAGAGGAGTAGACTTTAGGAAAAAACAAATAGGTAGAGTTTCTCCAAGCACTTTTTAACTTCTCATCCTCTCAGCTTTATATTGTAATTGATGCTCACTAAAATAAGTCTTATTTTTTTAGTGGTACTATGGCTATGCAATATACTCATAGGCAGAATCATTTTTTTACATAATGATTAAAAATAGTGTTTTTTCCTTCTTTATTTAGGCTTTTTGTTTGCCATTGTAAAAAGCTTGAGAGGTAAATGCCCTGCAACCATTCTGAAGTTTTCTTGTAACATTTGATCAACTAGAGCGGGGACTATGTCCTAAATTAATTGAAGAATTTCCACAGTTCTAGCCTAGACCAGAGCTCAGTAAATATTGATTGACTGATAGAGGATGAATTGCTTTAACCTAAGTGTTTATTTTCATTTCTAAGGTATTTTAAATACATATCTCTTAAGACATATATTTAAATAATATATATACATATCTACATACTTTGATTTTATAAAAGCAATGTAAATCTTCAGAAAACATTTATAATACAAAAGTGCGAGGTAAATTTGAAAAGAGGTCAATTTGAAAAAGAGCAAAGAACTGATGCATACAAAGAATAAGAAATACTGCAAAACTGTTATTCCCAAAATGTTGCAGATTTTAGAACTTAAGAAAATGTTAGGTATCCGGAGAAAAAAATTACAGAATTTATTTTGAATAAATTCCTATTCAAAGGAGGCAATCTACAAATAAACTAATTAATGCAAGTTTGAAATTGTGAATAGACTAGGCAGTTATCTACATGGTCAGATTATGGAGGTAACTGCCATGATACCATACCCACCCCCACAATCCCATCAATTGTGACTGAAATGCCACCAGTGTTGTTAAGCACAGATGTAAGCATTGATCACTTGCAGCAAACACTCCTGAGAAAACTAGCAGTTCCCGTGAATTAAAGTAATTTTAACAGGCTATAGCCTGAAAGCAGTTTGTATAAAGAGCATGACTAGGGGCTTCAGAATAAGTTTATCTACTTTTCAGAAATTGAAATTATAATACTGCTTATACCTTCTCAGGATCAGTCTCTCCGTCTCAAAAGATGCAAATAATATTGTAGAACTCTAACAAGTTAGAGCCACTTATAATTAGATGTATTTGAACATAATTTTTATAGCTGAAAAATTCAAAATCAAATATATATTTCATATAACTTTAAATGTAGAAATAGAAAAAGTTTGACAAGAGCAGTATATTCATTCAATAGAATTTGAGGAAAGACATTGAGGTAATTAAACTGTCAACCAGAGAAAATAAAATCCTCCAGCCTGAGCAAGAGCAAGACCTGTCTCTACCAAAAAGAGAAAAATTAGCTGGGCATTGTGGTGGTGCACATCTGTAGACCCAGCTACTCGGGAGGCTGAGGCAGGAGGATCGCTTGAGCCCAGGAGTTTGAGGTTGCGGTGAGCTACAATGACGCCACTGCACTCTAGCCCAAGCAACAGAACCGGAACCTGTCTAAGAAAAAGAAGAAAGAAAAAGAAAAAGAAAAAAGAAAATCTTGAAAGACTTTATCAGAAGACAGGGGCTAGTCTACAGTAAATATGAGAATCACATTTAAATTATTTCAATATATTTAAGATAACATGGATCAATTAATATGTGACTTCAAAGTTGGTAATACTGATATTTTGAATGGTACATTTTGTTGTAACCATTTTAATTTATTTAACTTTTCAGTAACGTTTTATTTTATTTGCAACTGTGCCATAACTAAAATGATAGGCAATCAGATTTTCAAATAGAAAAATAATGGATGATATTATAAATATAGTATAATATAAATAACAGGAATAATTAAAATGTAAAATATTAAATATTCAAATGTGTAAAATTATTTTACCATATTATATGTGTATTATTTGTAACAATTGTGTGTTATTTGTAACAAGTAATTTTTATATTAATATTCTAATACTAATTCTTCCCTAAACTTATAATGCAAGATTTTTATTTAAAAAGTGATTAAGAAACATTATATTCAAACATAAAGTTCACATAAACCTCTTTAGAAGTAAAACTAAATTCTGAACAGAAAACCTTATTTAATTCAGAGTTTATATTTCAGAGATATATACTAAAATTGATAATTGTAGCCTATGTAAATTTATTTGAACACAATTGTAATAGATAAATAAAATAAAAATGATTTATTATGAGTTGAATGGACATTTCCAATTTTAAATCTCTATACTAAAATTGATAATTGTAGCCTATGTAAATTTATTTGAACACAATTATAATAGATAAATAAAATAAAAATGATTTATTATGAGTTGAATGGACATTTCCAATTTTAAATCTCTGCTACTATATTCACAATCTCAGTGAAAATACATACTGCTTTCCTTTTGGAAAATACATACACAATTCCTCCCCACTGTATTTAACAGCCATTAATATACTATTCGTTTTTTGCATAGTGCTGGCCTTACTATCAGGAAGTTTCAAAAACAAACTAAGATATCTTTGAAAGGATGAGAAATGCTACTAATTAGGCAAATCTCAGCACATCAGTGTCATTACAGTATTTGGGAGGCACACAGTGGGAAGAGAAGTTGTTACAGTAGTATTTAATTTAAAACATTGTTTTCATATTAAAACAAATACTGATACCATAGAGATAAGAATAATTTCCCAGAAATTTTAGGATTAAAGAGGAGCATCAAATACATTTAATACAAATGCTTCCAGCTACACTCCAGCCACCTAGGAAACACATCCTCTTTCCTCTGCTTCAAGGAGTACTTTAGATGAAAAGTTTGAGATGTATGGCTGTATTCCCTTTCCCTTGTTCATTGAACCATCAACTGTATCTCTTATCCTACATTATACAACCAAAAATTTGCTTCTGTGATTAAATTCAACAAGTAATGAGAACTTACTATGAACCTAGCACTTTAATAAACATACATTCAAAGAGATACTCAAGCATAACACACTGACATTGAGGAAAGAAAGAAAACAATAATTTTTATAGCTTATGGACTCAATAAGTATGTAGGACAGATACAAATGAAAATAATGCATTTTAATAAACCCCACAATAGTACCCACAAGCAATACAATAATTGCTAAACACGTATAGGATAGGGACATAGACCAGGGCACTAGAATGAGGAACAGACATTACTCTAAGACAGGAGGCTTATTTTTGCTCTTAAAAGAATTGAATACAGAGGAATGGGTCAGTCTTCTCCATTTGGAGGAGCACCATGAGTAGAATCATATCATTGTCAATCATCAGGATCTGAGAAACATTAGAAAGGAAGAAATCATGGGTCATGAAGAATTTGACAAGAGTGAAGATGAAAACAAAAAATTATTTCTAAGTTCTAAACCTGGGAGACCAGGAAAATAATGCCATGAAAAGTCAGATGAGAAGTCTTAGAAGAGAAAAGCTGAGTTTAGGTTTGAATATGTTGAAGGTTCAGCCATTTTGACAGCTAGAAGAAAATAAAAAGCAATATGAAAGCTTGACCAACATGATAGTGAGGACAGGAGATTACTGCCACCATTTCTGCTACTTGGAAAAGCACACTAGCTAAAATTTTTATTTTGGCCATAGCCTCTCTTCTTTCAATATGAAATACAGAGCAATGGATAGTCTCAATGAAAGTTTCAGAGGAATCCCCAAGGCCTTCTCGATTTTCAGCACCTCCAGGGAATGAAGTTCAACTCAGAGGCATTGAGTCACACCTCCTTCCGAGGCTTTTCTTATGGACTCATTTTCCCACACTCACCAAAAGTTTATCTAACACTTTCTAGAGCCTTCTAAAGATGAGGGGCCTTGAACATCAAAATGAAGAGCATGATCACACTTAAATCTTTTCAGTGCTTAAAAAGATGGAATGGTACAAGCTCCCCAGCAAGAGATAAGCAAAATCACAAGAGTCTCCTATATTGGGCAACTTGATGTCTTCCAGAAATACAGAGTAACCCGAGTAACAACCATGGCCATGTGATCCAGGCTCAGCTCGGACTTGTGGTCAGAGAAACACAATACAGTAACCAGAAGTAATTAAAAGACATCCAAATCATTTAAAGATATCCTTTTAGAAATGGCAACACAGTGGATAAGTACTTTAAAAACTACAAATCTTATTATACATCCATTGTCCCCATCTGTCTTAGTCCATTTTGTACTGCTATAACAGAATACCATAGACTGGGTAATTTATAAAGATAAATTCATCGGCTTGCAGTTCTGCAGGCTCAGAGGTGGAAGGTCAAGGCACTGGCAGATTTGGTGTCTCGTGAGGTCACTGTCTTCTTTAAAGATGGTGCCTTGCATGCTGCATCTTCTGGAGAGGAGGAAGCCGTATCCTCACATGGCAGAAGGTGGAAGGGCTGAGAGCATGAGAGAGAGCAACATGGGGTTGAACTCACCCTTTTATGATGTCACAAATCTCACCCAAGAGGGTGGAGCCCTCCTGGCCTAATCCCCTCTACAGGGTTCTATCGCTTAATCTTTTATAATGCTCAATTAAATTTTCACATGAGTTTTGGAGGGAACAAACTTTCAAACCCTAGCACTATCTCTGTAACTCTTAACGATACCACATGAATAGAAGCAGCTCCTAAATATCTTCCTCTCTGATACTCTCAAGTCCCAATCAAGCACTCTATTCAGCCCAACAATCCCATAAGGGCTTTTGCCTTTCCCTTTTCTCTCATTTTCCTTCTATCTTATTCTTTTTTCTCTTCTCAAAGTATTTACCCATCTTCCCTTTTTCAGTTTTTTGTTTTTTTTTTTTTTTAAATTCATTGTCCCAAAGCAGCATGAACATAATATAAGAACTGAAATAAACAAGTCTCTTTAGAGGTCAGGAGCAAGCAGAAAAGAAGGGGTAAGCATGCACACATTAAAATGTTTTGTTCACATCACATGTAAATGCTTAGTTTCAAAACAATTTGCTGTCATTATGTTTTATTTTGTTCTCAAATTCCTTCAAAAGACAATTAGAATTCTCATGAAGTATCTGGATCATTCTCTTTTAGGGTCACTTGGGCTTTTGGAATCAGTGGAAAACTAGAAATCTCCACAGTTATGTCAAACCACAGAGATCTCAAGAGTCCTGTAACCTTGGAGATGCCAAATTATTTGATGCTTCTCTGGCCCCTGAGAAGAAGCACTGGGACACCCAAGTGCTCAGGGATATGTGGCTCCTTGCATTGCCACTCCTCAGAGGCTAGCATGAATTTCTGTTTGCTTCAAGTGCTTGTAAGCTGACGTTTCCATGTTGCCTCTTTTTCTCACACAGACTTTGTTTTTATCCTGATTTGCTTTTAAAGGGCAAAGAAAAGTTTGATTTCATGATTAATCAAATTTTCTTTAATTTTTAAGCATTAGAGTACTACCAAGGGGAAAAAAAACCTATAAAAATATAGAGGACACTCCTTTTTTTCTAAAATGTCCAACCAAGGAATTTCAGGTTTTTGATAATTGCTTTTCTAGCTAACCAAAGATTTGTATATCATTTACTAGTATGAATGCATAAAGTATAATAACACAAAAATAATAATAGATTTAAAAACAATTCAAGATATCCTTGGGCACATAGTGGGACTTCAGTAATATTCACAAAGGAATCATTCTTCAAGAGAATAAAGTATTAAAAGTGATTGCAGATAATATTCCCTTTACTAGAAAAGTAAAACACTATTTTTTTCTGAAAAACAAAGATTTTTTAAAGCAAATTTGCTCTTAAGAAAGAGTCCAATTTAAGGTAGTTTATTTGAATAATGTTCCATGTGATAATAGTTGCACACATTTTAATAATTGTCATAAATATATCAGAGATTTCTACACAATATAGTCAGTTCAGAGAAATAGGGGTTGTAACTATGGTAGTCTATATACTTCCTAATCAACCTTCAATCTGTCTAGCACTACTTCAATTATGTAATGTGTAACTATCCATTATACCTGCTTAGCTATTTATCCAGCTGAGTAAAGAGACATCAACCTAAGTAGCTCAAAGTGGCTTCAGAGTTTAGCCGAGTGCTAGATTGCTTTAAAGACATTATTGAATTATACCTACATAGTAGATAATGATTACATGAAATAAATGAAAATCATTCAGAATGAATGAATTCCTATTTAAAGCACATTATGTACTACTTGTGAGAAATGCTGAATACTTGAACTGGAATGAAAGAAAATTTGAAATAAAGTTCCTTAATTTTAGATAGCTATTTTGTGAATGCGTATGTTTAAGAGCATTATAAAATATCACTTCTTAGGCCCCATTATATCTGCAGACAGCATATTCTTAGGTCACAAAGTTATGATTCATATATATCAAGTCACTTAGTGCTGCTGGCAAGTGTTGCCAGCCTGAAATATAAAACAGAGAGGATAATAAAACTTTAACAAGCAGCAATAAAACTAATGAAATATAATCTCAAATATACTGCTCTAATTCATCCCGAGAGGAAACACAATCACCCAATCCTAAGGATGAGGAAATGAAGCCAGCTCCATAAAAACACATATTCATCATAGTAACATGGATCATTTTAGAATTAGAACTAAAAGAAAATTCAAGCTGGTTATAGTAGTGTAATTATCATGGTCAAATAAATGAGGATGACAGGATGAAGCAATAGTTCACATATGCTTATTTTGGCTCCATATTTAAAGCTATTGAAATGAAAATATTGATATTATTTTTAATAGGGATAATCTTTCATGCTGACTATTAGAGACATTTCATGATAGACGGAGCCACATTTAAGAAGTTAGGTATGACTTCCAAGATCAATATGTAAGTGGGTCACAAGTTTATTTACGTACAGTTTGCATCTGCCTGTAATAACCATGCAGTCCTGTCCCCAATGACTTCAGATTGATGTTTATAACTGTGTCCCTTGAGGTTGTAATTTGACAATTATGTGTTTCCCCCGCTATTTCTCATCTGTTTTCGAGAAATTAGAATTCCAAATTCGAGAAAAAGGGAGGAGAGAGAGGGAGAGAGAAAAAAAAAAGGAAAAGAAGAGTAAAACAGGAAAGGTGCTATTTGTTTTGAGTCCTTTGTAGCTTTGATATTCTGCACACAAAAACGTGCAGAACAAAGTAAACAACAGAGAACAGACTTATCTAAAGATGAAATCAGAATAGACAAGAGTTTCTTTTCTTTTAATAGACAACTCTGTGATTGTGCATATGGTATAGTTTACGCATCCAAGTAAATTAGTAAAGGGAAACGGATCGATAGTTGTCCATTCTCAGAAACATCTACAAGACAACTAGGAGTTCTGCGTTTAGTTTTCCACTGCCAGAAGATTTTTTTTAAATGGAAGGAATTCATATCAATGACTGACTTCCCCAAGAAAGCTCAGGAAACACGTAATGTCAAATAGGGTCAAACAACGAATAAGACAGGATATGGAACGCTGTTCAGGTATGTCTAAGATAAGCAAAAATAATGAAGAAGAGCAAGACAGTATACAGAGATTATAAAGAAATTTAGATTTCTGTTATTCAAAGAGCAACCTAAATAAACTAACAGGAATATTTTCCCAATAGAATGAACTCAAAGGGAGATTATCTGCTGCAGGCAGAATTAACTGAAGCATTTTTGAAAACTTCAACTAGGCCAGGTGTGGTGGCTCATACCCATAAGCCCAGCACTTTGGGAGTCAGAGGAAGGAGGCTCACTTGAAGCCAGGTGTTCAAGACCAACCTGGGCAACATAGCAAGACCTCTTCTCTACAAAAATTTAAAAATTAGCTGGGCACAGTGCCATGCTAGGCTGAGGAAAGAAGACTGCTGGAGCCCAGAAGTTCAGGGCTGCAGTGAGCTATGATCACTCCACTGCACTCCAGCTTGGACAACAAAGCAAGACCCTGTCAAAAAAAAAAAAAGACAAAACAAAACTTAAACTAATAAGATTCTTGAAAACATAATAGAAAGAAATAAGATGTATTAAAAAATGTATGAATAATAGAAATGATTTTTTCTGTTTTTATCCCTACATTTTATGAGTTGTGAGATAGAATATGAGATTTAACTGTACTATAAGTAATAAAATACATCGTATTTATTTTCTGTTGCCTCA
>NW_012146078.1:1315076-1364801 GCF_000956105.1 Propithecus coquereli | reverse complement strand
AACATTTCCAAAATTTAAATATAACAAAAACCAGAGAAGTGCAATTCTGTTAATGACCTCTTTCACTTTAGACAGTACTAAAAGAGCTGATGAAATTTTTGTCTTTAATTGATAATATAAAGAGAGAAATGTGATCATTTCAACTCTTTTGCTTTTATGTATCATTTTGAGAAATGGCTAATGCTTTTCAACACATTGCCTCAAAATGTAAGATTTTAATACACCAATCAACTTTGTGAGACAAAATTCTAATTTACTTTCTGCTTTTCCCCTTTTTATTGAGCACCAACCATTTATTTCTTATTAGATAAAAGATATAAGGTTATTGCCAGGTATAAAATCAGCATAAACACAATTATAAATCTAAATTTTGTTCTTAACACATTAACGTCATATGAGTTGTATTTAACTCAGGCTAGTTCTGAGCCTGGGGCCTCATGAAGCATATGTAACTTACATGTCTCTTTACCTCGGGAGGCGTGTGGTACATGGCAACTCACACCGTCATGCTGTAGCATACACATTATGTGATGGGTGGCCTCCTGAACAAAACCCTGAAGTTGGTTTGTGAAAATCTTACTTGTTCATGTTCTTATTGTTACAATTAATATTGACGATTTAATTGCATATAACTCAGGCACAGAAAACAATAAAAATTAAAAAATTTTTCATTAAGTTAGAAAGAATCGTTTTGTTTTGGAAGTTTTTATTCTATTTTTGTAATAGAACACCATGGCCCCAAGGAAAAAGTTTTTTTTTCTAGTGTGGCACTCAATGTGTTAAACTGTCACAAATTCTATAACTTGCATTTAATATAGTGACTTTCTACAACTTGTTTATGAGTTTATAGTAGCTTTATATAAAAGAACTTTGTTCTAATGATCTTTAGTAGAAAAGAAAGATATCTGCATATGACAGAAAAAATAAAAAAAAGATCTAGTAAGTAAATATCCTAAGGAAGAAAGAAAAAAGAAAAAAATATTTCAAGTAGAGATGGAAATTATCTAATCTAAAGATAATTTTGGTCATGAATTTCTATTACGAAAAATAAAACAGACTCAGTAAATTGACACAATAAAACAAGAAGAAAGCCTAGCCAAATTTGTACACGCTTAAAGGACTTAATAATTAAGGGAGCTGGGACCACAATGAAGACCTGTCTATCTGCAAGTTATTTAATTGTCTGCCAATCCCAGAAAAAATTTAAGTCACCGTGGCTTTGGTTCAACAGGAGTGTCGGGCAGCTGCTAGTGGTAGGGCTACATATTGAAAGTTTTCTAAATCTTCAGCCTTCGTGAAGAAGATGGTGGGCATTCAGAAGATCTGATTATGGGTGACATCAAGGAGTAGCACTGGTCAGCTTCACAGACACAAGTCTGCTGTCTTAAGGAGAAGGAAGAATAGGGGCAGTCTTACTCAATGTTCTTTTGACTGCAAGTACAGAAACTCATTTGATACAGTCCGAGCAAAGAAGGGGCATGTGATATATGGATGTAAGTGTACAGTGCTACTCAAAGAGTGATCTAAAGACCATGATGGGATTAGGTATAGAAATTGAGATGGAGCATTCAGAAAGTTGTCAGAAACTTGAGAGAGGAATTTTTTTGTCTGCTGATTCTTTAATAAAAAGACATGTGCTCTGCATTCGTTTCCTGTGGCTACTATAACAAATTACCACAAACTTCTTGGCTTCAGATAAGAGAAATGTATTTTCTCACAGTTCTGGAGGCCACTCCAGCCAACCTTTTTGAAGGAAGGCCTCCAGCCAGTGAAGCATCTTTGCCAGCACAAGCAGAGAACAGGAAGTTCTTGGGATTTATAACCACCATGCCTCCCAAAGTGGCCACAAGATAATGACTGATTGGTGCAGCAGTATGAAAGCCAGCTCTTTGCCTTGAGCCAGGACAAACAGTGCATTGTAACTTACAGTCCAAAGTTCCATGTTGGATCAGGCTGTGACACCCTTGCTTGAAGTAGTACCCTTGCTTCTTACCTTCCCTCCCCTGCTTCCTTCACACCCTTACCAGTTCAACTGGGAGCACATCCTTAATAAATTACTGGCATGTGAATCTCTTGCTTAATGTCTCCTTATTTTGAAGAAACTGACCTAACACAAACAGTATCTCACAGATACTTTGTTTAATGTTCCCTTAAATTAGGGAACCCAACCTAAGACAAAGACCATCACTATCTCACACAAACAAAGCGCAAAATAGGTAGCCAAAGCCCCTTGAAGAACTGGACCCAGTTTATTCAGCTCTCTTTCTGGGACCCTGGAGCCTCAGGAACTGCTTTCTTCTTTCCTGATGTCTATGTTACTTTTTTTGCCTCTGGACACATCCATCTCTAGGTTATTGTACATGACCGTATCTTTATATCCATAGGTTTAAATCAACCTTTTGGTCTCAATTTGTGATTTCCTTCCATTTAATATAGTAACTTTTCACAACCTTTTCAAGAATTTTACAATAGTTTTATATAAAGGAAATTTATTTCAAAGGAAAAAAAGGATTACTAGAAAATAGTAACAGAAAAAAAGGATTACTCCACAGCTCTAAAGATTACAAAACTCTTTATAGTGACAAATCAGATTACTTATTTTTTGGTCCCATTAAAGTATGGAATAAAAGTAAATATGCTTGACCCAGATTGTATTGAGGGTGACTGGTAATGAAACTGGTAAAAGTAGTAGAATTATATAGTATACAAATGACTACTAAGTCTCACCCCTTTCAGAAGTTTCTCTTTTAAGAGAAAAGGTGCATGGTATGGTACACAGCCACTCAAGCTGAGGCTTCAGGCAACATCTGGAGAAAGACACAGATAACCTTATTATTGGATCTTGAGGAACAAAGTGAGAGACACCCTAACTGATGTAGAGGCATATCCTGGGCTGAAAATGTATTTGTATTTGAGAACAGAAAGAGTTTAAACTAAATGTAACATAAGGAAAAATTATTAATAATTACACCATTTATTGAAGAGTAAACTCTTAATATAGCCATTGGGATGTTTAATGGTTAGAATAATTTAAGACTTTTTTTTACTATTATAATTAAACATAATATTATCATTATTATTTAAAAGATAGCTATCATTTACTGACTACCTATTTTATATCAGACATTGCATTTAAATCTTTACACATCATAGCTCATTGATTTATCACATTGGTACTTTGACGTGTATATTATTCCCATTGTAAAGATTCCAAAACTGAAAGTCAAAGACTATTAACTCACTCAAAGCTACTAATCTGGAAGGGGAACCTAGATCTTTGTTACCAAAGCCCAAGTCATTCCTGTCCTGCCATGCCTTCTCAACCTGTCTTCTTCTGTGTCAACTCTTTCCCCCAGTGTCAAACAATGATCTTCTTCGTAAGCCAGTACTCATTCTACATCAGCTGCCTCAAATCTACTTCCTTCCTTCTCAGAAGTCCCGCCCTCCCAAATCCATGGTGTTAATGGAAGAGACCCATGAAGAGTGAAGAACATATCACATGTGCATATCGTTCATGTCATGCCCTGTCCAGTTTCTCAAAATGTGCACACATGGTCTCTACAGGGAATTATTGGCCTTCATCTGGGTCCATGTGAGACGTTTCAAACAAGCTTAAGTGTTCCTGTCTCTAGAATAAATTAAATACAATTAGGCGGCACATAGCAGAATGTACCAAATGACCCCTCATTCCATTGTGGTTATTTTATTTAAAAAAAAAAGCCGTTTATAACTTAAGCCACTGAACAAGATTAAAGATGGGGAATAGTTCATGATTGGCCTTGGCAAAAATCAGAAATTAAAATGGATTTGTCCCACTGAACCTTTATATCAGAGATTACTGCTTAAAAATGAACAATACAATGGAAAAATCACTACTTATGGAAAGCCAGAAATAACAATATGCATTTTGAACTATTAAGATAAATTAATACATTATAGCCATTAATAAAAAAAGTATAAAATTTAATTATAACATACATTATAAAGTTATTTTATTATTTGTACTTCAGTTGGTTAATTTGGACCGTATTTACAGATTCCTAAACACCATGCATCTATCACTGAGCACGCATCCATGATTGTGATAAATGGTTGAAACCTGGCTGGGTGTGGTCACGGCTCACACCTGTAATCCCAGCACTTTGAGAGTCCAAGACAGGAGGATCACTTGAAGCCAGGAGTTCGAGATCAGCCTGGGCAACATAGTGAGAGCCCATCTCTAAAAAAAAATTTAAATTTAGCCAGGTGTCATGACATACACCTGTAGTCCTAGCTACTCAGGAGGCTGAGTCAGGAGGATGGCTTGTACCCAGGAGTGGAGGCTGCAGTGAGCTGTGATCACATCACTGTATTCTAGCCCAGGCAACAGAGTGAGATCCCAGCTCTTAAAAAAAAAATAGTTGAAACCTAATTCAATACAGTATGCCTGAACTAAATGTTTTATTGACTGTGGCACTGTTTTAGATTCTGAGGATACCAATATGAGGGATCCATGGAACCTGCTTTCAAGTAAGGTACTTAGGATCTTTCTATAACATGTTAAGTTCTATTCGTTCAATATATATTTATTGAGTCCATTCTTCCAGAAACTGGGATCCAAGGTGAGAAAAAAAAGGTACCATTTCTGCTTTAATAGTGTACATTATTTAGTAGGGCAGACAGATACCAATAGGAGAATCATATAAATGAATAATCATTAAAAACATTTAAGGCTGTGAAGGAAGGGAACATGGTGTTATGTGACTGTGTAATGGGCAATTGATCTATCACGGAGGGCAGGAAAGTCCTCCCCGAACAAATGGTGACTCAGCTGAGATTTGATGACAGAGTCGGGGTGAGCTAAATGAAGTAAAAAGGGGGCTGATGGGTTTCTAGAGTGAAGAATTAACATAAGCTAAAGTCCTGTGAACAGCTATTTGAGAAATTGAATAACATCCAGAATGACTGGAGAGCACATAATGGGAAGGAGAAAAGTATGAGATTAGGCTGGTGATGTCAGCCAGGTGGTGCAGAGAGTAGGATGCTAAATTAAGAATGTTAATCCTCATCTAAGAGCCACGGAAGCCACTGAAGAGACTTTAGCCAGAGAGCAGCGACTAGATGACTCTGGCTGCAGTGAGGAGAATGGGTGGAGAGGAGCACAAGTGGATAAAGAACAACCGGACAGAAAAATATGGTAGAAGTGCAGGTGGAAGGTGATGATGGCTTTGCCAGCAGTAGTGGCATCAAAATGGGCAGAAATAGACATTTATGAGAAATATTTAGGAGCTAATGTCAACAAAAATATACAAAATCATAAAGATATTCAGCCAGATTAGAGACAGATTGATTTATTCTTTCTAGAGTAAAAAAGAAAGCTTTCACAGAAATTGCACTCAATGTGGACTTGAACAACAAATAGAACTTTGTCAGGGCAAAAGTGAGGGAACATTTTATGCAGAGAAAATGCAAAAACTGCCTTAGTTTGTTTTCTGTTGTTTATAACAAAATCTGAAATGGGGTGATTTCTTAAAAAAAGGAACTTATTTCATATAGTTATGGAGGCTGAGAAATCAAAGATTGAGGGGCCACATCTAGTGACAGCCTTCTCGCTGGTGGGGACTCAGTCCTGAGGCAGCACAGGCCATCACGCAGTCAGGGGGCTGAGTGTGCTGATGGCTCAGGTCTTTCTTCCTCTCCTTATAAAGCTGCCAGTCCTACTCCCCTGACTACCCATTAATCCATTAACTCATTAATCCATGAATGAATTAATCTATTAATGAGGGCTCTGCCCTCATGACCCAATCACCTCTTAAAGGCCTCACCTATCAGTACTGCCACATTGGGCATTAAATTTTAACATGAGTTTTGGAGGAGACAAATATTCAAACCATAGCATTCCATCCCTGACCCCCCAAATATTCATGTCCTTCTCAAAAATACATTCTGTCCATTCCCATAGCCCCAAAGTCTAGTAACAACTCAAAAGTACAAAGTCCAAATTCCCATCTGTAAAGTCAAAACTGTGGATCTACTTACAAGATACAATGGTGGAACAAGCATAGAGTAGACTTTCTCATTTGAAATGGAAGAACTAGGCCAAAGGAAAGGGGTAACAAGCAAATCTGAAACCAGAGGGCAGACATTAAATCTCAAAGCAAAAGAATAATCTTCCTTGACTCATGTCTAGCATCCTGTGCCCCCTAGTATGAAAATTGGGCCCCCAAGGCCTTGGGAATCTCTGCTTTCATGGTTCTCCTGGGCTCAGCCCACTCTTTAGCTCTCCCAGACTGATGTTGCACCCTGGTAGCTCTAGAGTTCTGGGGTCTCAATAACAATCCCACTCCCACAGCTCCACCAGGCATGGCCCTAGTATGGGTTCTCTGTGGTGGTTTCTGCCCTACAATAAGTTTCTGCTTGGGCCCATAAGCTGTTGCATACATCCTTTGAAACTAGGTGGATGTTGCCTCCACTGCTGTTGCATTCTGTGCACCCAAAAAATTAACACAACATGGACACCTTCAAGGTTACAGCTTATACCTATTGGAGCAGCAGGTCGAGCCACACCTGGGGTCATTTGATCCACAGCTGGGTAGCAGAGTAATGCTGTGCTAGAACACAGGGAACAGAGACCTGAGGGATCCCTAGGCAGCAAGCCCACTGAGGGCGACCTAGGTCTGTACCCCAAAACCATATTGCCATCCTAGGCCTTTAGGCCTGTGATGGGAGGGCAGCCTCAAAGATCTCTGAAATGCCTTGCAGATCTTTCTTCCATTATCTTGAGTAATAACACCTGGCTTCCTTCTAGCCATGCTAATCTCTTTAGCAAACTGGTCGCTGAGCTTGGTTTTCTGTTCTAAGCACACTTTTTCACTCTTTATGTGGCTGGGCTGAGAGCTTTCCAAACTCTTCCTCCTTTTTAATTATAAATTCTACCTTTAAATTATTCCTGTATTCCCAAATCTCAGTGTAATCAGGCAAAAGTAACCATGTAGCTCCTTCCATATTTTGCTTAGAAATTTCTTCTGCCAGATGCCTTAGTTCATCACTCTTAAGTTCAGGCTTCTACAAAGCCCTGGGGCCTAGACACAGTTCAGCCAAGTTCTTTGCCAATTTATGACAAGGATGGCCTTTAGTTTCCAGCATTTGTTCCTTAGATCCATCTGAAACCTCCTCAGAATGGTCTTTACCATTCATATTTCTATCAGCATTCTTTTTTTTTTATTATTTTTTTATTTCAGCATATTATGGGTGTACATATGTTTAGGTTACGTGTGTTGCCCTTGGTTCCCCCCGCCCACCGAAGTCCGTGTTTCAAATATGTCCATCCTTCGGGTAGTGCGCATTGCACTCCTTGTGTATACAAATACCCGTCCCCTCCTCCCTCCTCCCCCCTCCTCCAGCCGCCCTTCCCGTGGTACAGATGATTAGGTTAGGTGTGTTGCCCTTGGTTCCCCCCCCACCGAAGTCCGTGTTTCAAATATGTCCATCCTTCGGGTAGTGCGCATTGCCCTCCTTGTGTATACAAATACCCCTCCCCTCTTCCCTCTTCCCTCCTCCTCCCACCGCCCTCCCCCTTCCCCAGCATCCAATAGATGTTGTTCTGATATGTGCATTTATGTGTTGATTAGTTAATACCAATTTGATGGTGAGTACAAATGGGTCCCGTTCTGCTGCTCTTGTGGTGCTCCACTTTGGATAATGGGCTTAAGTTTAATCCAGGAAAGTGTAAGAGGTGCTAGATCACTGTCATTTCTTATGATTGAGTAATATTCCATTGTGAACATATACCAAATTTTGATAATCCACTCATGGATTGACGGGCACTTGGGTTGTTTCCACATTCTTGCAATAGTGAATTGTGCTGCCATAAACATTCGGGTGCAGATGTCCTTATCACTTAGAACCGGAACCAGACAAGGCTGCCCTCTATCTCCACTTCTATTCAACATAGTGCTCGAAATCCTCGTCACAGCAATTAGGCAAGAGAGGGATATTAAGGGTGTCCATATGGGGACAGACGAGATCAAACTCTCGCTCTTTGCCGATGATATGATATTATATCTAGAAAACCCCAAAGACTCATCTAAGAGACTCCTAGAACTGATAAACGAATTCAGCAAAGTCTCAGGCTACAAAATCAACACACACAAATCTGAGGCATTCATATATGCCAACAACAGTCAAGCAGAAGATCAAATCAAAAAGGCAATTCCTTTTACAATAGCCTCAAAGAAAATTAAATATCTAGGAATATATTTAACGAGAGATGTAAGAGACTTATACAGGGAGAACTACGAAACACTAAAAAAAGAAATTGTAGAAGATGTAAACAGATGGAAAAACCTACCTTGCTCATGGATTGGTAGAATCAATATCGTTAAAATGTCCATACTACCTAAAGTGATCTACAGAATTAATGCAATCCCTATCAAAATCCCATTATCATTCTTCACAGATCTATCAGCATTCTGATCACCACCACTTAACTAATCTCAATGGAGTTTTTCTGTTTGTTTTTTTAATTATTATTTTTTATTTCAGCATATTATGGGGGTACAAATGTTTAGATTATGTATATTTCCCTTGCCCCACCTGAGTCAGAGCTTCAAACGTGTCCATCCCCTAGATGGTGCGCACCGCACCCGTTACGTGTGTATATATCCATCCCCTTCTCCCCACTTCCATCTCTCCAACACCCGATGAATGTTATTACTATATATGCACTTAAGTGTTGATCTGTTAATACCAATTTGATGGTGACTCAATGGGGTTGTGAATTTCCCTATTCTTTTTGTCTCTAAGCCCTCACCAGAATCTAGGCTTTCCTAGCCTGCTCCCCTAAATTCTTCCAGCCTCTGCCCACTATCCAGTTCCAAAGCTGCTTCTACATTTTCATGTATTCATTATCAGCAACATTCCACATCTCAGTACCAATTTTCTGTGTTAGTTCATTTTCTGTTGCTTATAACAGAATAACTGAAGCTGGGTAATTACTAAAAAAAAATATTTCTTCTCAGTTTTGAAGGCTGAGAAGTTCAAGGTCAAGAGACCACATCTGATGAGAGTCTTTTTCCTAGTAGGGCTCTCTGCATGATGCCAAGGTAGCACAGGGCATCGCATGACAAGGGGGCTGAGCATGCTAATGTGGTAGTTCAGGTCTCTCTTCCTCTCCTTATAAAGCCACCAGTCCCACTCCCATGATAACCATTAACCATTAATCCATTGATCTATGAACGAATTAATCTCAATCACATTTTAAAGGCCCTACCTCTCAATAGCACCACACTGGGAATTAAATTTCAACATGAGTTTGGAGGGGACAAATGTTCAAACCATAGAATTGAACAAACCAGAGGAATCTTAAAAGTGTAGCTTCTTGAGAGCAGAAAATTTTCAGTGCATTTTTTTTTCTGTCCTCAGCACTTATCACAATGTTTGGCATGTAGCAACTATTCTGAAAATGAATGTATTCAGAAAATAAGTGTCATCCAGAATAGCTGAACTGTAGAATGCATAGAAGAAATTGGATATAAAGGATGACAAAGAAAACACAGGCAAGAATGAGTTTGAACTTCCTCCTCTAAGCAGTGAACAGTCAAAGACACTTTTAAGGTACAAAAATAACTTGATAGATCTTCGATTTCAAAAGATAAATAGTAGCAAATAAGAGGATAAACACAAGGTGATTAGAAAGTTGATGCAGGAAGATACTTAAAAGACAAATGCCACAATTCAGGTGAGATCAAATACACTGCAGTGGTGATTCAGCAAAGGTAACAAATCCCCAGATTATTTTAGTGGTAGAAATGACAAGATTTGATGACCAAATGAATATATATCAGGGAAGCAAGGGAAGAAAGGTGTATGAGGTTACACATGAATGAGGTTTTTAGAGACAGTGCTCAAGTGAATGATGATCCTTTTATTTAAGATAGAGAACACAACAGAAAAAACAGACTTGCAGGAATTAATAAAAAGTGTAATTTCAGGCTCAGTTAATTTTGAAATGCATTGGGGATATTCTGGAGACACAGATGAAAAGCTCAACAGAAATCAGGACCAGGGATAAATCCTTGGAAACCATCTGCAAAGAGTTTGAACTCTAAAAATGTAATACACATAAAGTGAGTATACTCAGAAGTGCAGCAAGTTCATACTAAGTCCCAGGAGATATAGAGGTGTCTTCTTGGAGCATCCATTTATTCCATGGTAAGTAATATCAAGCATTTGCAAGGAAAAAAGATTAAAAACTAAATTCATAGTATAAGTTGACTGTATTTTATCTGAAATGCTTGGGCCCAGATATATTTCTAATTTCAGATTTTTTCAGATTTTGGAATATTTGAATATACATGAGATATCTTGGGGATGAGATTCAAGTCTAAACATGAAATTTATTTATTTATCACACACACTTTATGCATAAAGCCTGAAGATAATTTCATACAATATTTTTAATAATTTTGTGCATGAAACATAGTTTTGGCTGCACTTTCCGACCTGTCACATGAGGTCAGGGTATGGAATTTTCCACTTGTGGCATCATGTCAGTGCACAAAAAGTTTTGGAATTTGGAGCATTTCAGATTTTCGATATTTGAATTAGGCATGCTCTTCCCGTAGCTACTCCTTGCTGAAAGAATTCAGTTTCCAGGAAGAGGTTAAGGAAATGGTTCTTATTGCTCATTATAGATGCAGAAAATATATAGGGAGCAAAGAGACTGAGGCAAATGGAAAATGATCACACGGTGTGAAAACTGAGGAATTTGTGAGCAGGAATGGCTAACATTGATTTGTGTTTACAATGGTGAACTTAATTGCCATCTGATACATCAAACTTTTAGTAAGTCTGCCACACCTGAAAATTCATGTGTCAGCTATGTTCGGGAAAATTTGGAGAAAAGAGTCTATCTTCCACTTCTAGAGTAATAATGTCCTAATAGGAATGGATGGTACCAGAAGGACAGTAAAATAATATAGAAAGTGAACTACACTAGAAGCAGGAAGTCAAAATCAGAGGTGACTAAGGAAAGCTTAAACTCAGTAACTTACTCTTTTTAAAATTAAACAATGATGAATATAATATGATTAGAATACAAAATCTACCTGAGTTAAGCTAAAACTCAGAACTTCAAAGTAATTTTGTGCTTAGGTTGAACAATTTTAGATTATGGTTCCAAATCCCCAAAAGACACAAATTAACTTTCCAGTGCTTTTGGTGCTGCTTTTTTAGTTGGCAAAGAAACTAAAATAGAAGACAGGAGATTCAGTGAAAAATTATGAAATCAACCATGGAAGTACATAAAGTGAATAGAAAGCCAAAGATGAAGTTTGGAAAAATTCACATTCAAAGGATAACTCCCAGAGTTACCTCCATCAAAAAAAGAAGAAAAGAAAGAAAGAAAAGAAAAAAATCAGCTGGGCATGGTGGCTCTCCTAGCATTTTGGGAGGCCAAAGTGGAGGACCGCTTGAGCTCAGGAGTTCAAGACCAGCCTGAGTAAGAGCGAGACCCCATCTCTACATAAAATAGAAAAATTAACAGGACATTGTGATCTGCTTCTGTAGTCCCAGCTACTTGGGAGGCAGAGGCAGAAGGATCACTTGAGCCAAGGAGTTTGAGGTTGCAATGAGCTACAATGACACTACTTCACTCTAGATGGGTACAGTAGAATGAGACTCTGTCTCACACACACAAAAAAAAAAAATCAGAGGGGTTGGGGGTTGGAGGTTGGAAAAGAATCCTGAGAGAGGCAGGGCACAAAAACCAAAGACTAAGAGTATTTCAAATCAGATTAGTCAACACGTGTCAAATTTGGTTAAAAGGTGCGATGAGAATTATAATTAAGGACTTCAGTTTGGCAATTAGAAGGTCGATGGTGACTTACACAATAGCAATTTTAGTGGAATAGCTGAGTTGGGTGGTGGGTTAAGTTGTAAACAGAACAGTTTTTTAAAATAATAAAGGGAATAAGAGAGAATATTACTCTCCTGAGAAGTTTAGCAGTGATGAAGGGAAGGAGAAAAATAGGTAGCTGCAAAGAGATAAGAAGAATTAACCAAAGACAGATTTGAGAATGGAGAAATCTTGGGTAAGTTTGTAGACTAGGGAAAATAGGCAAAGAAAGCACTGATAAACAATGGTGATATAGCACCTCTTGTATACTCCTGGATAGAGCTGGAACGCATTCTACTAAATGAGGTATCCCAAGAATGGGAAGACAAGCACCACATGTACTCACCATCAAATTGGTATTAACTGATCAACACATAAATGCACATATAAGAATAACATCTATTGGATGTTGGGCAGGGGGGAGGGGAGGGGGGAGGAGGGGACGGGTATTTGCATACACAAGGAGTGCAATGGGAACCACCTGAAGGATGGACGTATTTGAAACTCGGACTTGGGGGGGGCAAGGGCAACATACGTAACCTAAACATCTGTACCCCCATAATATGCTGAAATAAAAAAAGAAAAAAAAAAAGAATGCAAGGAGAGCAAGGTATTTGGTGGCACAGCACCAACAAAATGGAGAAAATGGGGTAGGAGAAGAAGGGAAGTGTTGTCCTGGACAGGAGAAACATTGCTTTTTCTCTTCATTAGAGAGAAGGGGTGAAGGATGGTGAAAAGCTATGTAGACAAGGAGAGATTGTGTCTTCTCAAGGAATTTAGACATCAGGTTATCATCTGAGTGCTGGAGGGATAGGTTGAGCTCAGGCTTGAGGACATAATTAAAGTTTGTTTAATGTATAGCAAAAGGGGTGTGATTAATTTTGTGTAACAACTTGACTGGGCTAAGGGACACGCACGTAATTAGTAAAACGTTGTTTTTCAATGTGTCTGTGAGGATATTTCTGGAAGAGATAAGCATTTGAATCAGCAGACTGAGTAAAGAAGGTTCTCCCTCACCAATGTGGGTGGGTTTCATCTATTCCATTGTGGAATGGACTAGAACAAAAAGGCAGAGGAAGGGAAAAGTCACTCCCTCTCTTAGAGATGGGACATCCATCTTGTCCTGCTCTTGGACATCAGTACTTTGGGCTGTCCAGCCTTTAGACTCTGGGACTTGCTCCAGTGCCCCCGGGTTCTTAGGCTTTCAGCCTTGGAGTGGTAGTTACACCATGGGTTCCCCTGGTTCTCAGGCCTTTGCATACAGACCACTGAATTACACCACTGACTTCCCCGGTTTTCTGGGTTGCAGATGGCGTATCATGGGACTTCTCGGTCTCCATAATCATGTGAACCAATTTCCATAATAAATCCCCTCTTATATATCTATAAATATCTTATTGGTTCTATTTCTCTTAAGAACACCAATATAAGGGGCAATCAAAGAGAAGTAAAAGAATTAGTGAGCACATTATAAATGCACTAAATGCTACTAAATGACTTTAAAATGATTATAATTGTATGTTGCATGAATTTTACCTCAATTGAAAATAAAGTAGTGAGCAAAAGGGAGAAAATAAAAAACATGCAATCAAGGTTAGTGTGAGGCAATAGGACTGAAGAAAAGTAGGGATGGGCAAATACCGTGATCTGTTCCACCAAATGTGTTATGGTTTTGTTTTGACATTAATGACCCAAAACAAAATTAAGACTGAAATACAAATTTATCATCAAAGGCAGACAGAGAGAAAAAGTAGTATTGTGGGAAAAAATATAAAATGTGCAAAAGGAGAAAATGTAGTTGGATATTAGGCTTTTAAGTCGAGGGAAGAAAAAATGGTCTGTTAAATATAAATAACTTTTTTTCCCTTTGCGACTGAGTAGAATTCATTTGAGTTACTTCCAAGGATGTCAAAATGATGATGAAACACTCCTTTTGTAAGAGTATTTGAAAAAATAATGGCATGTCCAGGTTGATATAAAAGCTGAGGATTTCCTTTGAGACAGTTCTGGCATGATTTGTGGATGTGGGATGTTCTACAGTAATATGAGTCATCTGTTTTGCCTAAGACATGAAATTCCAAGAATGAGAAGAAAAATAGGATGCGTCTTTGCATGTCAATATCTTCCTTACAGGGTAATTTCTCTGTAGGGTGCAATGCCTTTTACCTTAAATCATTTTGTTGTGGTCTTGAGTAGGGACTGGCTTATTCTTGCTTCTTTAAGGACAAAACACAAACACAGAAGCCTTTGATGTTTTCTTTCATTTTCTGTTAATGCTCTGCTATAAACAGTTCTGAAAAATTTCATTGTTGAGCTATTCCCTTTTCTAGAGGACATGACAGTGAAGCATATCACAGTTCATTTCGGCATGCCAAAAAAGTGCTTGCTGAAACTCACATGCTCATTCTTTTTTACTTTATTCCTTCTCCTTTTGACTGTCACTGGTGCTTCATGATTTTAATGAACCAAGATTTTTCAAGTATCCATGAAGTCGTTGGCATTTTAGGAGACAGTGATATTGTCCAGAAGCTGCTATGGATTCAGAAAGATTAATAGGTATTTTCCCTATATGTAAATGTTTTCCAATTAGTTAGTAAGGAAGTAAAGCAAGTACATATAAACAAGAGAATGTATTTATTTATTCAACAAATATGTATTGTTTACTAAATGCCAAGCACTGGGGTCTAGGCAATGCCTATCCTTTCATAAAAATTATAATCTATGGGGAGAGAAATATTGTAAATAAACAGTATACATGAAATCATATACAAATGTGGTTAAGTGCTACAGAGGCGAATAGATGAATTGATTTGGGAAAATCTCAAAAAAATTGGGGAAGGCTGTCTTAGTGGAATAAAAAAACATAACAAAAGCTAAACGATGAGGACAAATGGAAAAAATGGCACCTGTGAAGGGCCACAAACTGACTGACCCGATCAGTGGGAACAATGAGTGGGGACAGTCGGTGGGGAAAAGGCTGTGAAGGACCTTGGAAACTTGGAAACCCTCCAGAGAGCTTGAACATAAAACAAAGCAATTAGTGGCCAGGGAAGTATTCTGCTTTTAAAATGGGCTTAACCATGGGACTAGCCCCTTTGGTCTACAATGAGGATTTACTCTTAGTCCTTCGACTGAAGAGTTTTTCAGGTGAGGAAAAAGAAGGATGGAGTCAGGGAAAACAATTGAGGACATGTAGCTACATCTCACTTTTGTCTCTAATTACCATAGGTTCCACTTACATACTAAACTGAAAGCATAAGTGAAGAGAAGGTGGATGCAAAGTGCTAAATCAAAGTTGTTGTATTGTGGTTCTCTAGAGAGACAGAGCTAATAGGATATACAGAGAAACAGCAATATGAGAGGACATTTATTAGGAGAATTGCCTCATTCAGTTATGAAGGCTGAGAAGTCCCACAATAGGCCATCTGCAAGCTGGAGAACCAGTAGCATAGCTCAGTGCAAATCTGAAGGCCTCAGAACCAGGAAAACCGATGGTATAACTTTCAGTCCAAGGCTTTCACCTGAGAGCCTGGGTGGGGAGGGTGCTGCCGGCCCAAATGCCAGAGTCCAAGGGCTGGAGAGCTTGGAGCTCTGATGTCCAAAGGCAGGAGAAGACAGATGTGTCAGCTCCAGAATAGAGAGAAATCACCTTTCCTCTGCCTTTCTGTTCTAGCCTAGCCCTCAGCCAACTGGATGCTTCCCACCCACATGGGGTGAGGACAGATCTTGCTTACTCAGTTCACTGATTTAAATGCCAACCTTTTCCACAAATACCCTCACAGACATATCAAAAAAACGCCTAGGCAGCTTTCTGGATATCCCTTAATCCAGTTAAGCAGGACACCTAAAATTAACCATCACAGTTGTTAAGAACAAAATAAAAAGCATCTATTCAAATTAATAAACTTGTACAACTTTTAACAAGTATTTTGAGCTTCTTTCCTCAGTTCTAAGGTATACTTTACATATTGTGTATTTTATTATACAATAAAGCTAAAATATTTCTGAAACCTGAAATATAATTGAGTTCCCTGAATAGAGAGTAAGTAATATAAAGTCCCTAGAATAATTTTGAAATGTATGACTTTACCTCAATATGGTCATGAGACTACTTTACTAGGTCTAATAGCCTGACACCTTCCAGTTTCCAGTCAAACTAAATATGACTAATAATAAAGTAGATGAAAGCTACTTTCAGAA
This sequence comes from Propithecus coquereli, assembly GCF_000956105.1. Classification (NCBI taxonomy): domain Eukaryota; kingdom Metazoa; phylum Chordata; class Mammalia; order Primates; family Indriidae; genus Propithecus; species Propithecus coquereli. The sequence continues at coordinate 1,348,726 of NW_012146078.1, read as the reverse complement.
ACACAGCTTTATTAATTAAGATGATTTTTTTCTTATTTAATATTTGAGTTATTTAACATTCCCATTCTGTCTACTCCAAAGAGGCCTTATAGTTGTTTTTAATAAAAGGGATTTTAAAAATTAAAAAAAAGAAAAGAACATTATATAATAACTGCCTATAGATGATTAGATCATGAAGTTGAATTTTTATTTAAATGAATGTATGGTCTACAAAGGAAGGCCAAATTGAATATGAAACTCTAGAGTCTTTTTTTTTTTACTTTCTAAACCATGCAATCAGCTATCTGAAAATTATATAAAAGAACCACAATATATCAATGCTTTCAAGTAATTCTTTCAGGAAGCAACAAAGACATTTTAATGCTTTCAGAGGAAATACATCTAAGTGAATTATTCTAGTTAATTATTTCCTTACCTTCTTCCTCACATAATTTACAAGCAAGTCAGAATCTATTGCTTTTTTTAATGACCATTAACATGAGTGCTTAGTGGATTAGCATTTCTGTTCATTCACCATATGGGTATGAATGCAAGTTCTAATGGTGTTGGTGAAAATTATGATGGAGAAAACACATAGCATACATACATATTTAAAGGTTTGCAAATATTACTCTTTTCCAAAATCTGGCACCGTTAAACAAAGGGACAGATTTCAGCCACTTTAAATCAAGTGGAAGGTACAGTCTCTCTTCTTCAGCACAAAATTGGAATCAAGCAAACCAAGCAGCCTGTTACCATTTTCAAGACAAGCCTAAAACAAAATTGGGATGCATCAGTGCATGAGGATGGATCTTTAGGAATTACTCCTTTCAAACCTAGGTTTTGGACTTCTATATAGCAAGTTTCTAGTTCTGCAAAATAGAAGACAAGACTTTCAAACATGGTGACACCACTGCTTTAATGAATCCTGAGAATCCAGCTAACCCACCTCTATTTAAAAACAACAATAAAAATAATAACAAATACTTACATATCACTTACTATGGGAAGTTGAATCTTCACATCAACCCAATCTAGGCACAATTATATTATTATCCCATTTTACAGATGAGGAAACAAAGGCATAGAGACATTAAGTAACCTGCCCAAGTTCTCAAAGCCAATTAGTGATGGAACTGGCATTTAAACCAAATAGTCTAGCTCCAGTATTCATGCTCATAATAATAACATAACATTCCTCTCATTCTCTCTTCTCTCAAATTTTGACGTCAATCTAATATTTAATATGAATTTTACACATGCTGTCATCCATTGCTTAATAACAGGGATACATGCTGAGAAATACATCTTTAGGTGATTTTGGCATTGCACTAACATCATAGAGTGTACTTACACAAACCTAGATAGTGTAGCTTACTACACACCTAGACTATATGGTTTGGTCTATTGCTCCTAGGCTATACAACTGTACAGCATGTAACTATACTAATATTGTAGGCAATTGTAACACAGTGGTAAGTATTTGTGTATCTAGACATAGAAAAGATACAGTAAAGTACAAATATAAAAGATAAAAATGGTACACCTGTATAATGTTAGGCAGGGATCAAATCTGCAGGTGGCAGATACAGGCCAGGAGGGTGATTCCTAGGGGTGGAGAAGCTGGGGGACCAATCAGGGGAAGGGACTGCAAGAAAACGTAGAACATCTGACAATAATGTACATCAATCATCTGGAAACATCCCACATCCCCTGTAAGCCATCCCCTGGACCAGGCCAATAAAAGGAAACCACCTGAGAATTCTTAACATTTTTCTCCACTCACGGAGACCAACCTGTTCCTCTCCCTGGACTATATTTTCACTTTGTGTACTTTCCTTCTTTCTTTTCTACAATTGTGTAGCTTTCTTCTTTCTTCCTTCTTTTGTACAATAAAAGCTGTTTGTGTGGAATTGCTTCCTGTCTGTGTTCACTCTGTTGCACTGGCCCTTCTTCCAAGCAAGAAGCCAAAGAACCAGGACATTTCTCTTTCAAAAACCAGCCCTGACGTCTAAGACACTTACCATGAATGGAGCTTGCAGGACTGGAAGTTGCTCTGGATGAGTCAGTGAGTGGTGAGGGAATGTGAAGGCCTAGGACATTACTGAGCACTACTGTAGATGTTATAAATACTGAACATTTAGATCACGCTAAATTTATTTCTAAAAATAAACTAATTGCACTACCATATTGCAACAGCTATGACTTCACTAGGCAAAAGGAATTTTTCAGCTCCATTCAAATCTTACGGGGCCACCATGATATGTGCAGCCCATCATTGACTAAAATGTCATTATGCAGCACATGACTGTATTATAAATGTAATGGAATGAGTGGTGCTCCCATCCCCCACAAAACTGTGTCCACGTCTTTATCCTGAACCTGTGAATGTTCCTTTACTTAGAAAACTATCTTTGAAGATATATTAAGTAGAGGATCTTGAGGTGAGGAGATTATCCTAGGTTATTTAGGTGGGCCCTAAATCCAATAGCAAGTGTCCTCATAAGAGACAGACACACAGAGGAGAAGACACGCACAGAGCAGAAAGCAACGTGACCATGGATGCAGAGATTAAAGTAATGTGGTCACAGCCAAGAAAGCCAAGGACTGCTACAGCCACAAGAAGATGGAAGAGGCAAGGAAAGTATTCTCCCCTAGAGCCACCAGAGGGAGCGTGGCCCTGTCTATCCTGAATTTCTAGCCTCCAGAACTGTTAGGCGTGGTGGACTGGAGCTCCGCTTAATCAGACAGGCTTGCAAAAATTGATTTTTGAATATTCACGAATTTTGCAAGCTGGTTTTTAAACTGCTACCAGTCAGGGGTCCCTCCAACCTCACCAAAGTCGCTTTACCATTTCACCACTACCTCTACTTTAAGAATTGGATTTTTAATCTTTTCCCAGTTCTCACTCATTGAGGTAAACAAATAGCCTTCTGGACTCTGGCAACAAGAAATGTTTTCCTTCCTTAGGAAAGGAATTCTATTTCCTTTGGCTTGTGTTTTTTATTTGTTTGTTTGTTTGTTTTGAGACAGAGTCTCGCTCTGTCGCCCCAGGTAAAGTGCAGTGGCCCAATCATAGTTCACAGCAACCTCGAATTCCTGAGCTGAAGCCATCCTCCTGCCTCAGCCTCCTGAGTAGTTGGGACTATAGGCGTGCTCCACCATGCCCAGCTAATTTTTCTATTTTTTAGAAGAGACCAGGGTCTTGCTCTTGCTCAGGCTGGTCTCCAACTCCTAAGCTCAAGTGATTCTCCCACCTTGGCCTCCCAGAGTGCTAGGATTACAGGCATGAGCCCCAGTGCCTGGTCCTTTGGCTAGTTTTAATTATTATTGTTAGTGTGTGTATATGGATAGGAAGAAGTGTGGATAAAGGAAGATAGGAATAAATAGTTGCTAAGCATGAGGAAAGAGACTTTTATAAGGGACCTATTAGGAAAGCTAGTTAAGCATGGGCACATTCTAATCCTTCCTTCTCAACTCCCCTCTACCTATCTCATATATATACTCACTTCCACTCTATTGAAGATTAATTTTATGGTTTTATGGAATAATTCAAGAGATTGGAGATTCTCAATCCAAAAAACATTTCTTTAAGTCAAAACCTAGGGTATAGTAACTATATAAAATCTATAAAGATGCCTCCACTAGACATCTTTGAATGTCTGTTTGTCTATTGGTTTGTTCTATATTTTGTCTTTTCAAATCAAAACTACCTAAGGTGCAGCTGTAGGAAACCTTCTGTTATCAATTGAATTGTGTTCCCCCAAAATTCACGTGTTTAAGTGCTAACACCTGGTATCTCAGACTGTGACTTCATTTTGAGATAGGATCTTTATAGAGATCCTTAAAATAAGTCATTAGAGTGGGGTCAGATACGATATGATTGGGTGTCCCTGTAAGAAGGGAAAATTTAGAGACAGACATGTGAGAGGGAGGATGATGTCAAGGCACAGGGAGAAGCTGGCCATCTACAAGCCAAGGAGAGAAACCTGGAACAGATCCTCCCTTCAGGACCCTGAGAAGGAACCAACCCTGCTGAGACCTTGATTTCAGACTTCTAACCTCCAGAACTACTCAGCAGTGACTTTTTGTTATTTAAGCCACCTAGTTTGTGGTGCTTTGTACAGTAGCCCTAGCAAAGGAATATGACTTCTGTAATCCTTTCAACCACATGTTATTATTCCGTTACCTCTTCCTTCATAGTCCGTGCTCTCTTCCTCTTCTCTGGCCTTTATATGTAAAGGATTTGTATTCATTCTTCGTATAACTGAATAGCAAAATTGGACAGGGAGAGAACCAAGAAAAAGGAATCTAGACTCATCCTATTTATGAATACAGAAGTGTCAGAATATACTATAAATAAGAACCTTTTATTTGAGGAATACATGGATGGTTCAACATTAGGAAATCTATTGTTGTAATATACTATGGTATGTTACAGTAGACAAAAATCATCTAAAAAGACACTAACATCCATGATAAGCTTCAATAAGCAGCTGAATAAAAAGCTTAGAAAACTAGAAAATATTATTGATAAGTAATTTATAATTAAATTGGTGCATAATATTTTTGGAAATCAATAGCAAGTTTCAACTTAATGGTAATATACCAAAAATTATCCCATTAAATCAAGAATAAGACATGGATGACTATTAATAATCAACAATATTGGGAAGCCCTGGCAAATATAATAAGAAAAAAAATGAAGGATATTGTATAGAGAAGGAAAATTACTATTATTTTAAAAATAATAGACAACCAGAGAAATCTATTGCAAGATATTTCAATCAAATGGAACATTCAGTGAGGTGGTGACTTATAAGATAAATAATAGATGATGCTTAATATCTATGACATATAAAGAATTTCTGGATTTCAATAAGACAGACAAATCATTTGCTTGCAAAATGTGCAATAAACAAGCATACTCCTTCCCCCCCAAAAAACTAAACAATTCAAAATTCCATTAAACGTACGCAAAGTTCCTCAACCTCATTAGTTATCAGTAAAATGGAAATAAAAGCAATAACACTTTTTCTCATCAGATTAACAAAACACTAACAATACTAACAACATAAGGCATTGGTAAGAAAATGGAGACAGAGGATATCCATGTAAATGTGGGGGGAATATAAATTATTAATAGCATAGAAATTTAGAGAGAATTTGCAATATCTATCACATTTCTAAATTAACATTCATTTTTACCCTACAATTTCAACTAAAAAGCACTAGTTAATGATGTTTACTTATTTATAAATTTATGTGTTTTAAATTCTTTTACAAAAAGCATGTATAATATTTGTAATTTTTAACAAAAGAAAAATATATCCTTTAAAAGTGTTTTCTCAAATGGTAGGTTCCTAGCCCAATGGAATTGGGGAGTTCTGAGGTATTGTGGTGTCCACTATATAAGTCAACAGATCAAGACCCATAAATTCATTAGTCTAAAATCAAAAAGACTAAGATAGACAAAAATTGAAGATACAGTATTAGAATGGAATTTTATTGTGATAAAGTATAGAAAGTAACTATACATTGTATTTGCAATAAAAAAAATTGGTAGGAGAAGTACAGAGGTTTATGTTCCCCCAATTTTAGAACATTAATTGTTTAGTAAAGAATAATTAATTTCTCTCCAAATACAGCTTTATCAACAGCAGATTTGAGATATTTGTTCATATCTACATACTAAAGTCTTTAAAATATGATTGTTCATTTCCTGGTATGTTTTTAAAAAATCTCAATTTTAACAACATAGCCCTGTCAATCTAGAAATCCATACAGGTATGCCTATGTAATATTACAGAAAGTGTTTTTTTGTATTCCAAACTTCTAATAGAACCAAATACGACAATAAAACCAGAAAGTATTATAATTTGCAAATGAAACAATCATTTAAACAAGTTTTGCTAAGACTCTCTTAGTAAATGTAAAGTTAAATTCAAGAGAAAATTTGATATTTCAATCCAACATTTTTTAAGTGCCATAATAGGCACTTAAAAACTTGTAGAGAACAGTTTGACTCAGCAGATGCCAATGCCAAAGCAGTATTTCCTAAATAATGGAAGAAGATTCAGAAAAAATGTTAACAGAGTAAGTTTTATGCCAACAATTTGGTTCATTTTGAAAGCAGTGACATTTTCAGACTTGTATTTTCTATATGAAAATATGTTTAAAGTGAGTTTTGTTTTTAACGCAACCATTCTTAAATTTATTTTTATTTTTGCTTTTTCAACCATTTTATTGAGGTATGATTTACATATAAAAAGCTATACATATTTAATGTATATAACTTGATGGGTTTGGGGATAAGTATATCCATGAAACCATCACCACTATGTAGGCTATAAACATATCTATCACCTACCAAAGTTTCCTACCTTCTCATTTATTATTATTGTTTTGTATGGGTGTGGTAAGAGCACTTAACACAAGATCTACTCTCTTAGCAAATTTCAAGTACACAATGTAATATTGTTAGCTATAGGCCCTGTGCTGTTTAGTAGTTCTCTAGGACTTATTAAGAACTTATAAAAAATGGATAAGTTCTGGACTTACACTTAATAAGTTACCATTATTTTTTATAAGGTATATATCTTACATATATTTTCCTATGGTATGAGAGGAAATTTTGGGAGTATGTGTTTTTAATAAAATTTTTACCAGAAACATGGCAAAATAAAACATACTTAAAAATGAGTAGTAGAAATACAGCTTTTACTGAATGCCTTAAAGTAAGAAGATCCTTTAAAAGCAACAGAAAGTTGTATTTCATAGTGGGCACCTACAGGTGGTTGCCAGGACCCCTTTTCTGAAGTTGCTGCTGCCTCCTCCCCTCATCCCATCCACCTCTCTTCATGGGAGATGCATGTTTCTATGATGCACATTAAAATCCCTTGCCCAGCCTGCGCACCAAAGCAATTAAATTAGGATCCTGGGCTGCAGGCCAGGGCTGGGGGTGAGGGTAGGGAGGGGAGCAAAGGTCAGTTCTTCTAAAGGTCTGCAGGTGATTCCACTGTCCAGCCAAGTTTGAGAACATTGGCCTAACATAAGCCTGCCTTGCCTTTGCATCATTGTCAATTGATTCATTGGTGAACACATCACTCAAGTTGGGTCAATCAGATCTTTTCCTTGGAATTCTGGAACTGGCACTGAAAGATAAAAATGAACATTCTGCAGACCGGGCACAGTGGCTCAGGCCTGTAATCCTAGCACTCTGGGAGGCTGAGGCAGGAGGATCTCTTGACACTTGACACCAGGAGCTTGAGGTTGCAGTGACCTACGATGACACCGCTGCAATCTATCTAAGGTGATAGAGTGAGACTCGGTCTCAAAAAAAAAAAAAAAAATTCTGTCGTGTCTGAGATGTATGTGACATGAGCGTGCACATTCGCAAGTGGTTAAGAGCCATGTTCCACAGTGTAAACTGAAGAGTTGAGGAAACCAGTATGTATTAATAGTAATATGTATTAATATTTGCTTGAAGAGACACAGCAATGAGAAACAATGTGAGGGAAATTTCTTAGTTAACTAAAGAAATCCAAGCCCCAGGTATATTCTTTAATCCTTTAAATTCCATAAGTTAGCCAAATACCTTTTCAAAAATTCTCTTTTCTCTTAAGCTCATTCAAATTTGAGTTTCTACTACTTGCGACCAATGCAGCCCTCGGTCATTTAAATTTACCATCAGTAACAGAGGAGTATTTAATGTTCAGTGTGGAAGAGTCTGATTTGGTTAACTGTAAAGCAAAGCTTTCTAAGTCAGCACTGACTGTGGCAGACATGAAAGGTGTTCTGCTCCCACCACCTTCAGGAGAACCTCCTGCAGGGAACACAGCTGACTGACAGCCCAGTTGTTACCACTCTGAATACACCTGGGCTTCTTCCCAGCCAATGACTGAGCACAGTGAGGGGACTTAGGCCAGGCCCCTCCTGCCGGGTGCAGGACTCTTGCAACGGGCAGGCTTTTTCAGGAATTCCTCATGGACCTAGCTGAAACCTTCTCAGAACTGCACTGAGATCTGAGACTTCCTATCAGCCTCCTTCTCATCTTTCACAGGTGTCAGACTTACATGGCTACCTGAGGATTTTCCCTAACCATCCCTGTGCCCTCCTCCTTATTCCTTCACAAGTGTTTATCCAATAATGTACTGCCTGTTGTATTAGTTTGCTAGGGCTGCCAAAACAAAATACTACAGACTAGAGGGCTTAAATATTAATAACAGAAATTGACTTTCTCACAGTGCTGCAGACTGCAAGCCCCAGACCAATGTGTGGGCAGGTTTGGTTTCTCCCGAGGCCTCTCCGCTGGGCTTACAGATGGCCACCGTCTTGCCGTGTCCTCACAGAGCCTTTCCTCAGTGTGTGAGCATGCCGGGTGTCTGTCTCTTCTTATAAAATGACACCAGTCACATTGGATTATGGCCCCACCCTTACCACCTCATTTAACCTTGATTACCTCCTTACAGGCCCTCTATCACAATACAGTCACATTGGAGTTTAAGGTTTCAACATATGAATTTGGAGGCAACATAATCAGTCTTTAACACCTGTCTAATCCTTTCTTGGCATCTACTTCTTAAAGGTTCCAAACTGATGCAGTGAACAAGAGAAAATGAGTGAGTTCTGCATCAGCGAAGGTGGTGACACAGAGCCTGAAAGATTACCTGTCAGTAATATTGACCAGTACTACTGATTAGGTTTGTATCTAAATATCATACTCACAGAAACTTTTTTTTAATTGAACATTATCAGTAAAAATTAACCTGGAATCTGTCAACCCGATACTAAGGTAAAAACAGATTAAATTAACATCTATTAAGACATGATATGAGAAGAATCATAGAAGACACTTTTGCCTCTGGGTTACTCTTCTCTATGACCATATTTGTATATAGGCACATAGATATTTGTGTTTTGTTCATTCATGCAGCCCAAGTGCCCAGAACAGTATAGTGTTTGGCACATTGTACATGTTGTACAAATAGTTGGGGATTAATGGATTAATCATTGTTTTCCCAATACCTCCAGTTACTGCATCTAGTGGATGCTCAAGTTCTATGTGTTAGAAAGAATTGAATTGAAGGACTGTGGTGATTATGAAGCAAACGAGAGATTTAAGACTAATAATTTTATTGATTTTTCTTCCTTCATTGGATATTTTAGACAGTTCAGCCTGGAGGACAGAAGGTAATGAGAAGCCTTCTCACAAGTCTTCCCATAAGACTTGTTAGTCTTATGAGATGGTTATTCGCATGGCCCTAATCCAATCACCAGGAAGAGTCTACATTATGATGCCAGTCACTTTCCAGTAACCAGGGCCATTAAGGCTCGGTTTGCCTTTCTAGATAGGAAGAATAAAAGGAAGAAAGGCTTAGGACTGGATGCCATGCTTTATGCACAGAGCTTTTGTAAGGCCCAAATGAGCTGATGAGTGAAAAATAGTGAGTACTTAAAAGCTACAGATCCCTAGAGAGTATTTTAAACATCAGAGGGGAAAGTATAGATATGAGGAAGTATGAGAATTGTGCTCAAATTGGCTCGGCACAAGAGAAAAGTTTCTTTGAAAGTTACTATTTTTAGTTGTATATACATTAGCCAAAGGCTTTCAAGAGCATCACGTTCTGATCTCTAAGAAGATCCTTTAAAAAAAATTTGCTTGCAGAAAAAAAAAAAAGAAAAAAATATTTAAAATTTCTAGAACAACTATTTCACAAATTTCAAAGTCAGAGGAATGTTTGAAATTGAGAAAACCCCTTCTAAGGAGGTATTGAACACATATTTAAGAAGGTAGCTACATCTTCATGATTGATTCTAACAAAGTTTGTATTCCAAGCACGCTTCTTTCTTCATGGTATTAATAGAAGAGATATGACACCCTCCCTAACTCAGTAGTCTTCATAAGCTAGTCAATTTTGGAACCTACTGGATCTTTCTCTCCTGCCATCCCAGGAGTTGCCCATTTGTATTTCTAGACCACCATTAGTGTGCCAGCCATGGCTAATGATGCTTGTGCATCTTTCCATTATAATATATCCATATTAATAGCACTATGAAGAAATCTGAAATGAAATCATTTCAAATATTCCAGTCTTATGTATTAGTTTAGTTCTCACTGACCACAGAAATTAAAGGTCTAAGAGATTTCCAAAAGAAATATAGCAATTATTTTTTGAAAAAAATAATTTTTCACCAAAAAAATCCTCTTTCCAGTAATTATTCCAGTTTTTTAATTCCAGAATGAAAAAAAAATGGAAATACTTTATCATATTCACATATGGGGACTAAGACTGGACTTACACTTTCAGAGAGGAGAAGTGAGGTGAATGATTAATCTGTACTCACAGATTAACCATTGATTTTACTGATCCATCACTTATCACTGAAAATGGTTAAGTTCTAGGAGACTCTGTAATGATCCTATCTTTTGGATTTTTTCACTATACAAAGCTGAAATAGCACCACATATCTACTTTGCCTCCATGAAACCACTGTTCTCCACCCGTGTCTTTAAAAGTAGAAATCAATATTTCTTGGCAAAGATCAAAATCAAAGATTCTTAGCCACAGGTCTAGATGCTCTCCCTCTCTAGCCATACGTGAGTGCATCTCAAAGACAGATAAAATTTATAAATGTGTCTCTGGGGCCTCTGTGAACATCACTGCATGTAGGAAGTTTTCGGCTTCTGATGTGAAATGTGGAAGTGATCCCTATAGCTGCCCTTGTATGTTGGCATAATTAAATGAGAAGCAGAGAACTCTTCCCTGAAAGATATTCATTCTTCCCTCTCTTCTCCTCTTTGTTTTCCACTTTCTCATATTTTCTTTCAGCTTTTCTCCCTCCTTGCTCTTTTACACCAAAATAAATAGTCACTTGCTGATATTTATCACCCACAGTGTATGGTGGCAATTGGGAAAAAAACTGCATCCAGTAAGATGATCTAGTATAATTTCTGGCATATGTCAGGCACTCAATACATGTTATTTTCGCTTTTCTTCCCTTTCTGAACTCCAGTCTACAGTCCAACCATAACTGTTCATAAAATGTTTGAGCTGTATCTGTCTTTTAACTGAAGAACTACCATGCTGCCTGGAGAGTTAGAAGTGTATCATGTAATTTTATGTTCTGTTCAAAGAGTTGATAGAATAAAGATATTAATCATACGCATTTCAAAATTATACACCAATTTATTAGGTTTTATGTGATATAAAATATCTACAGTAAAAGGAAGTTTATTTTCTAAAACTGCCAATGAACTATCTGATACACACCTGATGTGATAACAGATTCGAGAGTGACAAAACTGCCACTTGAAATGCATCACAGTACCAGCAAGTATGTGGCAATTTACCTCCTTACTTCTTTGATTACAAAAACACAATATTAACTGTATCCCTCTGTGGTTATCGTTTTGTTAAAATTTGTTGTAATTTTCATAGTTCCTTTGTTCTTCAACAATCACGTTCTGTCAATTTACTTTGGTAATTAAAAGTTGGATTCAAGGAAAACTATGAAATTCCACATATTTCATTCTTGTTTCCATCATTAAATTCTGCCTTTTCTAATGCAGAGCTTTTGTGACCCACAGAGCCAAAATTTAAGGAATGTATCCATCTTAGATTTCTATACCCATTTCAACAAAATATAATGTCTCCTCACAGAATCCAATTCCCAAGAAGCAAGATTCATGTGCTGTTCTCATGAAAATTTGTCCAACTTCTTTTCTAATTCAGTAAAGATACTGGTTCACACGTGAAGCCAGGTAAGAAAAAGATAAAGCCAAAGCTGGTCCCCCTGAGGAATTGCTTTGGAATAAAGCTTTATGGACCTCCATTCAATTCGTATTTAATAGGCTTCTGCCTTCATTAGGGAAAAACAAAAACAAAACGCTGCCTATGATGGATAATATTTAATCACATGCATTTTTGTTTGGCTTGACTTCTTTGTCTTCTGAGAAGAATAGATATTTAAACACTAGTTGATGATGACAAAATTAAAATTTACTTTTACAAATAAAAATTGAAATGATGTCATTTGTAGCAAAAAATTCAAATTTAAAATTTTTGTGTGTTTCATTATTTAATTTCTAGACAGCAATAGAAGTAAGGATTTTTTAATGTGATTTATATTACAACAGAATTTTTTTCTTAAAAAAGGACCTTTTAAAAATTCCAGGAAGGTTAAAGTACCACAAAATAATTAAAGATTGTATATTGCAGGCAAAACTCTTCAGCTGTTATTGAAATGTAAGTATAATTACACACAGGAAAAAAATATTATCAGCAGAGAAAAGATGCCTTAAGAATTCTTTGTGTCTTTCTGAACCGATGGACACGAGTGAGCTCTAATATCATTATGTTTAGAAATGGCTTCATCCAGATCCAACTGTACACTATTAATCTTCGTTTCCATGCAGCCATTATAAAAGGCATTCACTGGTGTGGCATTGAATGGAACATCTGTAAAAACAGAATAGTAGAATAATTAGTCCAAGAATTTTAGCATCCTATTTGTTTACAGTTAGAGGAACCATTCAGACTTCCCATTTCCAACCAAATTCTAATCCTAAAAGAAAAGTTAATAATGTAATTCTATTCGATAAATATATTGTGCTTAGCCCTGAATTCAGTACATAAGTTCCTCTGATTTCATAAACACAGTCAGTTTCATCCAAACTTAAGATAAATAAACACATTTTAAGAAGCATAGAAATAAGCATATTCTTACTTGTAATATTCTACTTTATTATGCAAATTATATATTATTTTATCATTAAATTTGAGCAGCAGTTTAAGCATTGCTAAATCATTTTTTCAACTCTAAATTACAGGTACTTGGAAATCTTTTCTAAATGCCATGACAAATGTATCTTTTTTTATTATTGCTGGAATAAAAGCAGATTTCTATATTTTCCTAAGAAATAGTTTCCTTTTGAGTATACAATAGCAGGCCATGATAGAGCGTTCACATTTATGTAATATTTGGTGTTCTAAAAAATAATAATTTTAATAGCTCCTCAGTGAATAATTTAGGATTATTTTAGGGCCTTTGGGTCATTCTATACTTTCACACTCTTTATCAACTTTTTTTTTTTAGAGACAGGGTCTTGCTCTGTTGCCCAGACTGGAGTGCAGTGATGAGATCAGAGCTCACTGCGGCCTCAAACTCCTGGGCTCATGCAATCCTCCTATCTCAGTCTCCAGAGCAGCTGGAAGTACAGGTGTGCACCACCATGCACAGCTAATTTTTTTTATATTTCATTGCCCACGCTGGTCTCAAACTACTGGCCTCAAGTTATCCTCCTGCCTCAGCCTCCCAAAGTGCTGGGATTATGTGAGCCACTGCACCTGGCCTCTTTATAAAATTTAATACTTAGTAATGCCCTTTGATTCCCAAGAACTATGGTTCATTTGAAAATTATCCAGCTCTCCACTTGCTTCCTCTTTTTTGGCATCTCCTCTCCATGAGTTTTAATTCACAATGGATATTCTCTAGTTCTTACTCTTCTTCCTCAGCACCTTATGCTAAAAATAAAAACTTCAAATTTTCCACTTCTAACTTGCCAATACATTTGTTAAGAATCCCTTTCAAGTCTAGCTGAACATCATAGATTATGCCACTATTACAAAATTCCTCAGAATCATCAATTTCCCTGAGTTTTAATTTTTAACATGACATTTAACATGCCTACTTTGTGTACTATTACTAATTTACCCATCCCATAGTTTATACTCTTATCTCGATTTTCAGCGTCTCTCAAATTTTACACACTCTTTCTCCTAGCACATCTTGCCTGAAGTCAGTCCTCAATGCTATTGCCAAATCCTGGAACCACTGAAATTTTGATATTTTTACTTCTTTTAAACTCTTTCATTGTTTGATTTCCTAAAGTTGCATTTAACTAACCTGTGAATAAGGTAGTAGATGGATTTCAATAGAGAATTTATTGATTTGACCTGTAATTATACTCCCTAAAAACTAACCATGCTAACTACTTAATTAACTCTATGTATCTATCTATGTATCTGTCTATCTTTAGAGTCTATTTACTTCTATTTCCCAAAAGCCCAAAGAAAATTTCCATATATAGGAAACCAAGACCCTGAGCAGCTAAAGCAATACAATGAGGGTTGCTAGAAATCCAGACATCAAACTTACAATTCTTCCTATGAAAATAACCTGCACGTGGTACCTGAAAATGCTTCTAAAGAACTTCCTGCCTCATTTCCTTTTTGTCACTTAAAATAAAATACTGGTGTCAATTTCATATTTTCCAATATTAAGTTAAAGACGAACCTGCTTTTCCTCCAGCTTTCCCCATTTGGGTAAATGGAAATCCCATCCATGCAACTGCTCATGCTAGAAACCTAAGAATCATCCTCATACCGGTATTTCAATTGTTAAATCCTAATAATTTGGTTTCTCACATATCTCTCCAGTCTATTTGCTGCATACCATCTCCACTGCTGTCACCCTGCTCCAGCAGCTTCCTCAGCTTCCTCATCTGTAAAATGGGGATACTAATAGTACCTACTTCACAGGATTATTTTGAAAATTAAATGAGTTCAAACATTTGAAGCACTCCGAGCACTGTCAGACTGTTATGCACCAGTTGATGGCAGTGTAGTTATTGTGGCTATTACTGCTTCTTCATCTGGACTAATTCAATAGCCTCCCAACTCATCTCAGCTGCACCCACTTTTGCCTCTCATCTATCCATCCCCATCCATCATGCACAGTGAATTTTTTAAATTGTGATATTGATATGCCACCTCCTGGTCTAAAACTTCTTAAAAATTCTCATGTCTCATAATAAGACTCAAGACCCTGAACCAGGTCTACGAACCCTTCCTCCACTCAGCCAGTTCACAGCCTCATGCTGCACTACCATCCCCTTGCTTGACGTGCTTCAACCAGACTGATCTTCTAGAGTCCTCAAGCTTCTCATCCCTTCTTGTCCATGTTTCCCACATACGGATCATGTTACCTGCATATAAACTCCAATCCCCACTCCTACCACCTGCTTAAATTCATTTAATTCTTCAAATATCAGATTTATACTTCAGTCTCCTATTCAGAGAGGTTGTTCTTGGCTCCCACAATCAGGTCATGGCCCCATTTTAAGACTCTAAAGCATCCCATACTTTTCCTTCATAGAAGTGATCACAATTTTAATTATTTTGATATTTTCCTTATCAGTTGTTTAATGTCTGCCTCTGCCACTAGATTGTAAAAGCCTTAACAGCAGGGACCATATCTATCTGTTTATTACTGTGTCCCTAGTGCCTGGGACATAAGTACTTAATAAAAATTGGATAAATGATAGATGAACTGAATAATGGATGAATAAATATTGGATAAATTATGGATGAATTGAAGAATAAATATTGAACTAATAAGACTATTGTGAGGGTGAAATGAAATAATATATCCTTTCTGGCCAGGATACTCAAATGTACCAAAACTTGGTCAGTTTCAGTTTACTGTTTAAAAAAACCAAAAACCAAAAACACACCAATAAAATGTCAGTACCCTCCCCAGAAAAAAAAACAATGGATACAAAAATTTTGCCTTCACTTCTGATGCCTTTTTGCTAAAATTATACCTTTAAAATATTATCAATTTGATTAAAAATCTACTTTTTAAAACTGCAGTTAGTAAGCATATACCTGGAATGCCACCCAGGTAAGTGGCCACTGTTCCTTTCATTGCTTTATCCAAGATGGCAAATTGTCTTTGAAAGTGTTCAGAGGAGATGGTATCTTCCTGAAGTGGAGTCCGCACTTTCAGATTGTTTCTGTCGACTCTGAATTCCAGAAACGATTGTTGACCGGAACATAGACTCATGGCCTCTATCTGAGATATCACCGTATCTTCAACAGATACCAGAATATCCTGAAGAGCAAAGCAAAGACCTAACGTAAGCAAGTACTAATAGTAATGTCACTGAAGAGTGACGTTTGAGTTTCTGAAATTCAAAAAAACTGAATTTCAATAAGAAAAAAATATGATAGAGCCTCCAGGTTTAATTGAAAAATTGCTAATTATAATCAAAATTTAAAAATATACATTAGTTTTACAAATTCTAAATTTAGCTAAGACATAAATGGATACTGACTTCTGAAAATTCAGCAAACTAACAGAGTTGTTTTACCAATGACAGGAATCTAAAGCAGTGTCTTAAGCAGTACCTTTCTGTTTATTAGCCTTCCTAAACTCCAAAGCTTATGTATTAAAAAAAGGAGTTGAATCACTTTTTGTTGGGGAAAAGATTTGGAAAATTTAAAGTGCATTAGTAAGCACATGCTAGCAGGACTGAAAGGTTTGCTTGTGCCACACAAGCTATCATATAGACTTGGAACAAAATGAGAGAGGAGGCCCTTAGAAAGAAAAACCTAGGGTTGTCAGCAGTCAGTTACAGAGTATTTTCCAGAAGACTCTCAAAAAAGAAAACGTATTCATTTTGCTGAACTTTTCAAACTGCTGATATACTTAAATTACTCAACTTGTTGAGATTTATCTGTGCATATAACTTATATAGTGTAGAGGAAATGTAGAAAGTAAAAGAGAGAAAACAATATCAAAACTAGGGAGACAGGTATTGTGATGCTTCCCAGGCCGTAGAAAGATAGTCTGAAATGTTTACTTAGGAATTCATGATAACTATGTTAAGTGAAAAGTCTCTATGTCATAAATATAGGTTATTTGAGGATATCTGTTATTGTGTTATACATGTCTGTATCCTTAAACTCATTTAAAGAGATGGACAATGGAGAAAATGCTCCAGAATTATCAGTGGTATGTGGAATAATGTTATGAAATATTGTACATAAATCTTGAGAAGGGAATCTGACATGCAAAATAAGAACTATGGAGACACAAAAAGGATAAAATAAATATAAAAGACATAGAATGCATTAACCTCCTCCACTATGTAAATGTAGTAAAGACAGGAATTCCATTTTGTTTAAAACAAAACCATGCAAACAAAAAAACTGAAATCCAAATGTGGAAAGCTCCTTGTAGTTGGAGATTAAAAAAAAAAAAAAAAAAACTCGGCAGGACCTTTTTAGGTTACTTATGGTTAACCACTAGAAACTCCCTCCAACCTACCCCCCACCCTACCCCCCACCCCAATCATCCTTTAAGTTACAAACACCATCCTTTTTTATTACTATAGGCATTATTCAATTATATGTCTTTTTCTAAAAGCTAATGAGAGCATCTAAGCCAATCCTGGCATAAAACATCAGCTGCTTGCTGTAACTTGGAATCCACTGTTTTGATGACACATGGACAGAACTATTAACCTCTAATATAAGTCTGAATAATTCAGATCTTCTGATAACTCTCACGTATGCTTTTATCTAAGACTTTTTCCTGTTCTTCCTCCTAATTTCAAATAAGAGTTGCCAGTAAGGCAAGTGGACCAGTTTTAGTTTTCTCTCTTCTTTCCTAATTTACTCAAGGGAGAAAAGATTTAAGAGTGCAAGAAAGCACAGAGCATTATAATTAAGCACTGAATATCTGACAATGCATTGTAATCAGACTCCCTTCTATGTTGTTAGTACAGACTAATTCCTATCATGCTCCAAAGGTTCTGAATAAGGTTGGGTCTCTATGTACTCCGTGATGGCTCCAAGCTGCCTGTGTGAGTCTGCCTGATCTTAGCTACAGACACAGAAGGTTTCTTGGTTTCCTCATTTCTTGGTTCAGACCTTGGAAATAAGCCAGCAAAAAAGTAACAATAATGAACATTTTTGAGTTCTTAATTATGTGCTGGAGATTGTGCCAAGTACTTTACATAAGTTTCATCATTTAATCTTCAAAATAGCCCTTTGAGGTAAATACTACTATAATATCCATTTTAAAAATGGAAAGAAAACCAAGGCTTACACAGGTTTAGAGTAAAGTTACCTGAAATTTTTCAGAGGTGGAGTCCACCAAGGACAAGGCAAAGGGCACCGTGTTACCAGAAACCAAGGCAAGCATAACACCAGTGCCCGTGGATGGGCGAATATTCAAGGTCACATTTACTTGCCAACCCTCAGCACTGGATACGTTATCTGTTTAAAACAAGGAAACAAAAACAGGATCAATGTACTTTTTAAATTTTTTTTTTAAATTTTTAAATTTTATTATTTTATTTTTTGAGATGGGGTCTCTCTCTTGCTCAGGCTGGTCTTGAACTCCTGAGCTCAAGCAATCTGCCCACCTCAGCAGGTAAGAGCCATTGCACCCCAGCCAGGGTCAATGTAGTCTTAAAGCACACCAGAAGGATTTATTACAATCCGATTAATATTCAAAGCCATCTTTGTGTAATACTAAAGATTTTAGTTTCCTTTCTCAACGATCTATATAACCTAGAGAAAACGAACAAACAAAATTTTTGTTTTAAAATGCAGGCAAATGGAGCCCCTTCTTTCTGTTGTTTTTAGAAGAGAACTCTAGATTGTGGTGTTAAGGATTATTATGAGCTTTCCCTGTTTGCTCTTTAACAGCTCTTCCTTCTCCCTTGCACATTGACCAATGCTCAAATTTCAGAGTGGTCATATTTTAAAGTACACATTTAGAAGGAAATTCAACAAATTTATTGTAATTTCTGAGGGAAAATGTGGGTATAGCTGCCATCACCAACCCAACACTTTTCATCTTAGAGCAGTGGGAAGTATAAATATGATCTATATACACAGGGGAGTTGGATAGTTTGATAGTAGAGAAATATTTTGACGTCAACAGTTATTAATAGTTTTAAAATTAGAATGGGAACTCTCTCTTACCTTTATACTTAACATTCTCTTTCTTAATTACTAAGTTAATAGTTTACCCCACTGAAGTTCAAGCTCTAGGCAGTACATGTCTCTATCATCACTTTATTTTCCGCAACAGTCATTCAATAAATATTTGTTGAATTAATTACGTTTCCAAAGTAATTAGATTCCTGAAAACATTAGTTCACAATCTGATGAAGTCTCCCTCATTTAATATGAAGTAACATGTAACAAAGCCCAAATACTACTTGGAACATTTGAAAGGGTAAATGTGAATGGACAAAATAATTTTCCATTGATACGATGTTCTTCCATGTAGTCACATATAATGGTACTACATTTTTCATTATAATCCTATAATTCCCATGCAGGAGAAAATATATGTAGTCATTGTGAAATAAGTAAATTTAACACAGGATAGTAACAAACTCAAACTAAAGCGAACATATAAATGTATAGAAGTTATAATATAATATTAAATATTAGTTATAAAGTAGTTCTCTTTCAAGTTATCCATGAAATAACTAATTACTTATGAGAGTAATTTTTTCAGGTACAATATAACTTTTATTTTCATTATTGTGAGCTTAGATTTTTTTTCTATAGTCAATCGTCTCCCCATTTTTTTAAATCCTTCATATGTAGTACAGAGCTAAAGTTAAAGGCATTGTATTAATTTATGTTAGGAAAACAGAAATCACTGGTATAAAATTCTTCCTTAAAACTGTAGTAAATACTTTTTAAGGCTACAAATAAACACATTTAAAATATAACTTTTTCTTAAAGCAGAGATATCAGATTAACACTAACTTAATTTATAATGCAAAGTGTTAGTAGCTCAAATAATGAATTCCTACAACAAAAAAAGACAAAGAACTCAACAACATAATTAAAATGTACAAATAGCTAATAAACATATGAAGAGATATTGAAGTCCAGTGGAAAATAGAAAAATAATATTTTAAACTACAAAATTTAATTTTTGAACTATCAGATTAGAACACATCTCAAACAAACTTTCTCATTCTGTGGGGTAGAAGTATTGACTATAAAAGATCTTTGGAAGAGAATGTAATAAAATCTGTAATAATTATATATTTATATAACCTTTCCTGGAGATAATCTAATTCTCAGATTTTTTCCTGTAGAATGAATCACATAAGGGCACAGGATGTATGTTCGAGGATGTTCACAGAAGTGTTATTCATAGAGGTAAAAACCTGGGGGCAGCCTGGCAAGACTTCCTGCTCCACGTAAGCTATAGGAAACTGGAAAGAGCACTATTCCCACTCCTATAACAACAACGAAAGCCAAATTATATGCACAATCACAACTACTCTTGAACTATCAAAGAGCTGAGGTTGCAGAGTGGCCAACTAACCAGAAACCTAAAGGAACACAGGTGCTTCCAAGGAGAGCCAGGATGAGAGCACTTTCTTACCCAGGGCAGACACCACATGCCCAACAATTGACAAAAATAATTTAGGTAAAGCTTGTAACAAATTGCTAAAGTCCATATGGGGGCTGGTGTGTGAGTTGAGAAACCCTAGAAATTGGAGACCCAGGGGAAATTCATACTCATTCACAGGCTCTTCTCCACAGATCTTATTGAGTGCTCAGCAGAAATACTGGGGGCAGGGAAGGAGACCAGAGAAAGCCTCCTTCCTAGCGCAGTCCTGGGAGTAGCACCAGCTGTAGGAAAAGCAAAAAAACCCACTCAAATCCTTCTCTGTCTCCTCTACACAACAAAAGCCTTAAAGCATTGGGGAAAAGGCAGCAAACCTAGTCATTAGGACACATATGAAGACCCACTGCACCTACAGACTAGGGAAAGGGAAACAGGAAAAACAAACCAAAATAAATTATTTACCATGGAGGAGGAGCAAGAAACCATCTTGAGCCCTGATCATTAGACATTTCTCCTACTGGTGAGGGTGGGAGAGGAGGAACAATGAAAAGTCCACACCCATGAGACCCAGGGATATAACAGCTGCCTCAGACTGAATCTGTACCAGAACAATAGAGAATGCTGCCCTGACCTCCAGGCCCTCTCTATCATGTTAGCAAATGTCAAGTAACAAGTGAGAGCACTCTGCTGGCGGTGGGCAAGGCCATGGAGGGACACTTTCTTGAGACATAGCATAAAGGAAATATCTAAAACTGAGCTGCTATTAAGAACAACTCTCTAACAAACCAGCCTCTACCCTAAGCAGAAGGTAATATTAAAGGAATTTGAAGGTTGGAGTGCACTAAGGATAATCCTGGCAACAACAAAACTCAAGTACCTCGATTCCTCACCAGCAAAAGAAGAGATATGCTCAGTTCCAGACAGAAATATTATTTATCTCAGTCTCTAGTGTTCTACATAAGATGCCTACCTCTAAACCTAAAATTATATGATACATATGGAAGTAAGGAAAAACAATACTCAGTCAAGAGACCAAGCAATCACCATGACCAGATCCAGATATGACACAAATAAAACTATTAGACAAGGAATTTGAAATAATTATAGTACATATATTGAAGGCCTTGGCGGACAAGCTAGATCGTATGTATAAACAGATGGGGAATTTCAGCAAAGAGGTAGAAATTTTAAGAAAGGATCAAATGGAAATGCTAGAAATGAAGATGAATCCCTTTAATGCATCAATTGGTAGACCCCAAACAACTGAGAAATAAGTGAACTTTAAAATAAGCCCATCAAATTTACCCAAAATGAATCAGGCTATGTGCCAAGAAACTTTAAATAATAACATAAGCATATTCAACTGTGTTTATATTTTTTCCAATATGCTGAAAAAATTTTATAAAAAGCGTATAACAGTATGAATAAGCCTAAGACTACTCTAGGCACAGAGTAGATACTCAATAATGTTTACTGAAGGAACCATTGCTGTTCGTCAATGAGTAAATTTAGTCATTAATGAGAAAAGAAAGATAAAATGGGAAATCACTTACTATAATCTATGCTAAATTGAGCAACTCCAGAACCAGGATAGTAGGAGCCCTTCTCCACAGAAACGAGGCAATGCTTATTTTGTTTTTCTTGAATAATTTCCTTTACTCCTGAAGCTCCTTGATTCATCAGATTCCAGCCGCGTATACATCCATCTAGACGAGGGTTAATCTAACAAATTAAAATGTAGGTCAAGGAGTGCATTTTAAACTTAAGTCAGACTGAAAAGTGGCTTAATTGATTATGAGTATAGGTTTTCATTTAGAGGAAAAAATCCCATCTTTGATGACATTTTAAAATAATTTAAATATTTTTAATTTTATCTAATTTTTTTTTCAAGGTGTCCTTCAGAGGGACAATCTTTTGGTAAAAATAAGTTTCTGCCATCACAGGTCCTCAATGGTATCCTAATGATTTTTAACACCTCAAACCCACCTGCCTCTCCTAAGTCAACCTCAAGTTCTATATTTGCTTCCAGTTGCGGCCCTGGGCTCTAAGTTGTTTTCTGTTTTTCTTTAGTTGCACTTACAATGTAGGTTAGTCTTGCCAGTCAGACTCTAAGCCTCTTCAGGCACAAGTGTTTGCATTCTTTAGCCTTCACCAAAGCACCTAGCCAGCCTCAATACATGTAGTAGCTATTTCATAAATGGTCGATTCTTTTTGAATAATCATTTTACTCTTAAAAATGTCTAGATTTATCAGTTTCAAAGAACAGGCACATTCATTTTGACATATGTTAACTAATTCAAGTTTAATATCATATCATAGAAATCTTTTAAAAGTTAAAGTAACTATGAATTGTCAGGAGTGAAAGATGGATATAAAATAGTAAATATTTAAATTAAATCAGTAAGTGTATCTGGCAGGACCATGATTTCAAATGAAATTTTTAAAACTCAAGGACAGTGATAAGTCACCTTCATGAAACCTAGTCCACAGTTATTAAACAAACATCATATCCAGAAAATCATGTATTATATCTATTTTCAATTTATGACAGACTATAGTCATACCCTCAGTAAACATTTTTTAATAATAATTTCCACCTTTAATGCTATCCTTGAGCTCTCACATTTAAGTCCTAAAAATACACTTGAGAGAGTCCTTTGACTGACATCTACAAAATAATGTAATTTTGGACTCAGCCATAT
This sequence comes from Propithecus coquereli, assembly GCF_000956105.1. Lineage (NCBI taxonomy): Eukaryota > Metazoa > Chordata > Mammalia > Primates > Indriidae > Propithecus > Propithecus coquereli. Next base: position 1,325,864 of record NW_012146078.1, on the reverse strand, counting down.
GTATTTATATGTTTAATGGCTGAGTATAGACTATTATGATATTAATACTGAATTGACACAAGGGAATTTTAAAAATCCACTTCTCCATGAGTAATGTGGGGGATTTAAATGGGCACAAAACCACTATGTCCATTTTCTTATTTCTTTAATATAATTTCAAGGGTCACTAATGTTATTTTTCCATGTTCAATTCCAGTTGTCACACTTGGCATGTTTAACAAAATAACTTCTATTGATTCTCAGCAAAACACATCTTCAAACCCATTCCAGACAAAAGGAATTCATCCATGATAAATAATATATGCTTGGATCATTACCGGTTTAATGAGTGCATTTTCCACTTTCCGAGGGAACCCTGCAAAGTATACTTTGGTTTCCAAAAATCCATTTGTAGGATTAAAAAGGCTTCCAGGTTTATTTATATTCATCACAGCTTCTTTAGCTATTTTAACACTAATACTATGTTCTAATTCTTCTACAGACACCTACAATTAAAAAGATAAAAATTACCAAACGACCAAGCATTATTACATGTCATTTGAAACACTGGGATTGAAAAATTCTGTTATTATTCCAATAAATAATTTCCCAAACTATCATTTTAATGTAATTATTACTTTGTTCCAACACATTTGGAATGCCGAATTATGATTAATGTGATAAAAAATGTGTTTTAAGGTGATAGTACTTGATCAAAAATTAAAAACATATCATATTTTAATGTTAAAAAAATCAATACCATTCTGTTAAGTTTAAATATTCAATTACATATTTTTCAATCCCAGTATGCTACAAAATTAACAGTTTTTTAAGAAGTGAGCCATTGTATTTTAGAAAAATTTTAGGTGTTCTCATTTTGCAATTGCTTGATACTACACATATGGAATTGACAATGTAAGTAAGTTCTTCATAACTAAGAGAAATCAACATGTCCAGTATTCTGTTCATTGAACACAAACTATCTTTCTTTCAAAATTCAAAAGTGATACAGGTCATAAGGAAGGACATACATAGAATTAAATTGGAGTTTTCCAATTCTGAAAGTAGTTTGGGTTTCATTAAAAAATAAGGTTGGAAGTGAGGGTAAAGAACAATAAAAAAATCTTCCCTTAAAGGCAATTTTGAAGAACTATTGCTGCAATTGCTTCATGTAAAACTACAGCACTCAAAATGCGAACTCTTCACTTAGTAATCAATAATGGAAGCCAAACAATAGGTATATGAAAACACCATTACAGGAAGGGAAAAACTATCCTCTGAAGTAAAATTTAGTAACATTTACAGATTTAAAGTTGGTCAATCCATCCTTAATATAGCAATCAGCAGCATTTTACTCTAATGACTATTTCCTCCCGTACAGGTGTTCTTAACTTCGCCCCAAGACCTGACTCTGGCTTGCTTCTCCTTTACACTCCAACCACTCCTTCTCAGTCTCTTTTGCTGAATGCTCCTCTTCTTCTCAACCTCTAGTAAAAGATCCAGGGCTCAGGCCCCAGACCTTTCCCCTCTAGCCATGCCAACTATTTCTATGACCTCATTCTGGGGTATTTGGAAAATCTGAGGCTAGGGTGCACTTTCATTTGTCACAACGAGTAGGGGCCATGCTGTCATTGCAAGATGCTAGACATTCTGCAATATACAGGCTAGTCCTGCACAATTAGTAATAAAATATCCAGTATCCTGAAAACCTTTGGAACATCCCTACTCAATATTCATGTAGAGGATGCTCATGCTTATAATTATCTGAGTTTGTGTATGTATTAATACAAACAAAATATTTGTTGCACCTTTTTAGCATTCATTACATTTTTCAGAAATGCAATAATCTTGTCATCCAGGGATGTATTGATGTTCATTTTGTTTAGATCTCTACCAAGAGTTTCTCACCACTTTGGAAAATTAATATTACTGATGGCAACACTATTTATGTACTCATGGTATTTGAGTTACTAATACAATACCCCAAAATGTCTTCATTTATAAAGCCTTCACTTTATTCTAAGTATAGAAGAAAGCTATGACAAGTACTATAGTTGTACTTGAGTATTTATATATTGAAATACATATTTTTTATATAAATTACTTTCCCTTTATTTATATAATAGTGAGAGCACTATATCAGATTCTATTAGGGAGCTTACATTACTGATGCATTTCATTATAGGATAGTAAAGGAGAATTATACATACTCAGACATCGGATGAGATAGAGTTTAGAACCACTGATCAACACAACCAATTTCATACCCTTAAAACCCTTCTTTACGCTGAACATTTGAAAATCTGAATTGAAGGCATAACTTTAAAAATATACTCAGAATCTGACCACTTCCCACCACCGCTGCCATAAGCTATCTGGCCAAAGCTGTCATGTTCTCTCCACTGGGTTATTGCAATGGTCTTCTAACTGTATATCCTGTTCTACTCTCACTCTCCACTATCCAGTTTCCAAAAAGCCACCAGGTTCTGTTCAGGATTATCTTTTAAAATGCAAATTAGATCATGTCACTTCTCAAAACCATCAAAGCCTTTCGCTTAGCACAAAATCCAAAGTCCTCGCCACGGCCCCCAAGGTCCTAGAAGATCTTATTCTGGACCATATTTCTGATCTCATTTTTGCTGCTCTCCCCCTCTCTCACTCTACTGCATCTATCTATGCTAATCTTTGTGGTGATGTTCCTCAAACATCAAACACATTTTCTCCCATGAGACTGTGTACTTGCTGTTCACATGATAGAGAATCATTTTATATATCCCCACATATTTCTCATGACGTGTGCCTCAAGTCTCAGTTTAGATCTAATCTCATCAGAGATGCCTTTCTTGATTCTATATGCACACTATGATCACTGTCTATTCAAGTCTTGCTTTGCTCTTCTTTTTCCTCATAGCATTAATAACTATCTTATATATTTATTTATTCATACATTTATTGTTTGCATCTCACCACTAGACTGTAAGCTCCGTAAGGGCAATGACTTTGCTTTTTCATTGTTGGATCCTTACCATCTACCATAAGGATTAGTACACAAAGTGCTCAGTTAATGAATTATGATACAAATACAGATTTCCCACAGATATTAGGATCCCATTACATTGTATTAGTTCATAAAGCAGCATCAGCTACTTATCTGTGAGAGAAGCTCAAGAGCAGGGAAAATCTCTTGCTATAGTTCTAGCACCTTGAACTCAGGAACCTAGCACTTTAATAGTGCTCACTAAAAGCATATTGAATAAATGAGTCCATGAGTGCATAAAAGAAGGAGTGAAAGCATTTAGTGATGACCTGACATAGCTTCTCAACATATACCTCTCGCCAGCTCCTGCAGGCATGGAAGGTGTCTTTTTAGGCACCACATTCTAATGTGATGCTGATCTTCTCTCAGCTATCCTCTGCTGACAGTAGTCATGATTTCACTGCAGAAAAGATTACTCTCCAGTATCAACTGTCAACTAGCACTATCAACTCTTCTCCAGGAAAAGGCCCATTTTAATCCAGTTGATTATAGTGCTATTCTTGATTATTAAAATAAAGGCCATTTGTAGGATTATATAAAAATGCTAATTTCTAAGAATGCTGACTGGTATCCCCTAGGTATACTGTTTGTACAAAATTGATTACTTATCTATATGCTCATATTTAAAACTGAATTAACTTTTTGATTTTGTTACTTTGTGTATTTCTCTTTAATTTTAAAAATACTGGTGGCAATTGAGGGTAGTTTTCCTTGATCAGTGGTGCCTTTGCATAAATTGTTATGCCTGCTAATAATCCCTGACCTATAAGAGAGACACCATTGTTCACCAAATGACAGCCACTAAAAAAGGCAAAAAGTTCCAGACAGAGTGATTCAAGCAAATAACTAAAACCAAGTTTAATTACAAGAAATCCTAAATACATTAAATGAGGGTATTATGTTTCAGGGATGCACAGCGTTTAGAATACACTTCATATAACATCAGATAAATCCAAACCCATTTTGGTTTAGTACCACTATAAAGAGAAATTGTGTTTAAAACAAACTATAACGAAGTGAAAAGACATTCATAAACTCTGCAAAATGTACCATATTCCATAGACCGTTATTAATAACTTTGCCTCCAGTTGTGATTTTGGCTGTGTACTCATTCTTGAACTGAATTTCAATCTTCCCGTCACGAAGTGCAATCAGGAACCAAGCTGAGTGATCGAGAGATTCTGCATACAGTAAAACACCTTCCGAGTCATGTGTCCGGAAATCAAATTCGGCTGAAAATCTAAACAATGGACAAAGAGAGATCCATAATTGTGAGAAATACGGAAAGCTCAATGTACTACTCTTTTTTTTTTGCATTGGAAAACAGTAATATGTTGAAAGAGTCAACTAGTTATTTTGTTCCCTGGAATTAATAAAAGAGAAGGACAGAATTAGACTGTTCATGTATTATCTCTGGTTCCATATGTGTTTAAAATCAAGTTATATTTTCTTGCTTATTCTTGGATTCTTTCTCCCAGGGAACAGATGCTTTGGTAATTTTTCATCCTTTTTGGCATATGTTTTGAAGATATCTTTCAAATGCTGGAATTAATACACATGTACAAATATTAGGCATCCTGCATCTCTCCCGGAGCCTTTTATATACTATATAACCTGACATTAAGATGTGAGGTCTTTTTTGTTGTTGTATCCATAAGTTATTAGTAAAAGATGTTATAATTTCATGATTGGTTTATCCGTCAAAAGGCATATTTTCCCTATGATTTCACATACATCAGGAAAGAATCACTCACAGAGATCTACAAGATAGCATCTGGACAATTGCAGACATAATTAAGCCTTCATGTGTGGTAAGGAAGGTAAAATCAGAAACTTTAAAATGTATCTATTAGCTTGATTTCAAAAGCTCTCTAAAAATTCTAATTGCATAAACTTCTGCAGCTGAATACACAGAAGGAAAGCTTAAAAGATATAGTCTAGCTCTAATGTTTGGGGGTATCTGACAATGACTGTTGCTATTAAGACTCTAGACATATATGTAGTTATCATAGGGGAGGAAAATCTTAGGGAGGTTGGATTTAAAATAACATGTGTTGATTCAGTGTTCTTAGAACACTTTAATGAGAATCAATATTAAAGTTTCCAAAGGACTAGCAAATCAAAATGATTAAAAAGGACAAACAGGGAAAAGGAAAAATATTTGTTTAACTATTAGTCACCTGAGTTAAGTTTAAGAAAAGGTAATTTAAGTTAAAGAATCAGGACTTCAGAAAATTGTTAAATAAGGCAAAAAGGAATCACACACTCTCATCCCAATAAACAACAGTAATAGAGGCACCATTTGCAATGGGGCACAGCTGTCTCTCAAATGGAACAAAGAAAAGGAGATAGAATAAACATCTTCATCTTTAGAATTCCAAGGAAATATTCAAAAGAGGTAAAATGTGGAGTAAAATATGTTGGATGAATAACAATGTGGTAGGAACTTAGTGACCTCAGATTATATAAAAAAAGAATCATTTTGTTTGTAATAACGACTTCTATCCTCTTTCATAATTATCTGAGAATTTTGCTGATGTGAAGCATGTATTATCTTGCCAAAATCCAAATCTGTGTATGCTCACGATCTTCCAGAAGTTGATTCCATTATGGAGATAATTTCCTTTTCTTTGTAAAATCATGCTAAAATGGTATTTCAAAGAGTCATGTTCTGCATATTTTGTTTCTGGAATATATCAACAGCATACTGATTCATTACATTGGGGAACAATTCATTCTTTTTTAGAAGTATCGTTGAGAGGAAAAAAAGTGAATTTGTTAGCATTTGGGTAGGGGAAGTATTTGATCACGGGAAACAGAGATGAAGGGAAAAAAAAGCACTTGCTGTTTTTTGTGTTAGTGACAGGTGGCAGTTTATAAAAATTCATCTAGCTTTATATTTAATATGTGTGTACATTTCTGTATATATATTATACTTCAATGAAAAGTTTAAACTAAATAAATAAAAAATAAACAAATAAATTCTGTAAAAAATAATTATTTGGCCAATTCTGATCCAATGTTAGGGATCAAATTAATGTCAGTGAGAAACGAATACACTCATCCCTAGCTATCCACGGGGATGGGTTCCAGGACCCCCGTGGATATCAAAATCCACAGATGCTCAAGTCCCTTATATAAAATGACATAGTAAAGTATTTGCATATAACCTACTCGCATCTTCCCATATACTTTAAGTCATCTCTAGATTACTTATAATACCTAATACAACGTAAATACTATACAAATAGTTGTTATACTGTATTTTAAAATTTTTATTATTTTGTATTGTTACATTGTTATTTTTTTTAATACTGTCAATCGAAGTTGGTCGAATCCACAGATAAGGAACCTGAGGATGCGGAGAGCTGACTATACTCCTAAAAGTGTCTGCAGGTAAACCATAATTAGCTTTTTTTCCTCTCTCATTTTCATTATTCCTATAGCAAGGAAGGGGTGTCTCAATTTACATCACTAGGAAATACTATATGCTCTAAAATGTTAAAGAGAAAAACTGGATATTAGGGGAAATGGAATGTCAAAGGAGCACAATTACATAAGTGAATCTTAGAATAACTTTCAATGTTTCTTAATAATAAGACTTCTATGAATTTAGTTGAATTATTTAATGAATAATCACTCATGTCTAACATTAAATTCTAAACATACATGCTTATTTAATTAAAATATTTTAAAATTTGGACTGTATAATCAGTCTGAAATATGTTTCCTTTCCATTATTCCAACAAAATTCCAATTTCTTTCTTCTGCTTCCAACAACGTATGGCTCTGAAAAAATTTAATAATTAAAGTAGAATCATGACTCAAAAACATAAGCAACTATTCCCTCCCTAAAGCCAATCTAACTACAAGGATAACAAAGTATTCAGATAGTCAACTAAAATTATATAACATATGTCTTTAAAATACCACTTAAGCAATCTTACAAATTTTCCTTAATAATTTTGAATATAATATTCTAAAAGCAATACTATGAATATTTCCTCATTACTTAGTTTTCATAATATATATAAATAACAATGAGAATTTCACAGGTATATTGAATCTACTTTCCCAGATTCTTAGTAAATATGTATTCGCTACATATTTATGTAGAATGATGGAATAAGGTAAAATGATCATTGGAAAAGGTCAACCTAGAATGACCCAAATAGGGTCTAACATGGAAATGACATGTGTGAAGGAACAAATTAACTTTAGGGGTTTCCAAATCATGTGACTGATCATATACTTAAATTATCTGATTGACAATACAATTTCATACATTTCAAGCCTTTTTAATTACTGTTCTACTGTCCCTACCTGCTTAACCTCTAGAAATTATCATTGATATTAGTTCCTCACCTGGTGATTTCTGGCAGACGAAATTTTAAATATAAAACGACCCCTATAAACTGCTCTGCCAAGTAAAGTAATTCGTAATTTTTGTTAAGGTTCAAGGGAAGGCACACTGGAACAGCCTGGGAAAAAAGAAACAAAACAAACAAACTGCATAGGTTATTGCTTGGTGTTTGTGTCAAGTTGTATATTCTTTCTCTGGTTCCTGGTGTACCCTCTGTGATACACTAAAATGAATTAAGAATATCCTTGGTAATAATAAAGCAGTACCTTCCACTTCCTTCTGTAGTCCCTCGGTATAACCCTAAGAATACCTGTATGTCAAAGTCATGTTCACCGTGTGTGGCTTTGATATTTTGTCTTTAGAATTAATATTTTTTTGCAAATCTCTTTCCTAAACACAATCTTTTTCTTCAAGTACCACCATGTATCTCTTTAATTAACCATTAGGTATTTATTTTCATTTGGAGTTGGCAAAAGGTGGAAGAATTAATGTACCAAAAAATAGCACCTTATTCATTCATTCATTCATTTATTAAGCAAAGATTTTCTGAGCAAGAATATGCTATATTGATAGTAAAGGGAATACTGGAAAACATGGAGGAAATAAATATAAGTTAAGATATCATAATATCCAAGGAATTTACAAGAAATTAATTTAGAGTCATCACATAAGGTATCAAGTATTTTTTTTTTCTAAGAGTGAAAACAAACATTAAAATGAAAAGCTTTTAAGGGATAAGTTCTTGGGTACATATAAAGATATTTTGAGTGGAATTGTATATATAGCACTGTATTAAATATAGCCCCAGAAATAACATTTCATTCCTCCTTAGAACTTTAATAAATTTATTCCAAGGCAGATGGTGGCCTATACCTATAATACTGAAAAAATAAAACACTGAATTACAAAATAGATGTTCATATAGCACGCAATTTCAATTAAGCAGCATCACAGTTACTATGTATGCCAACTAGCTTACCTTATCTTCCTCTACCAAGTGGGTTGCGTAATATTGAAAGTTACATTTTTCTGGACATATACAGCTTTGTATTGGTGACCCATAGAGAGAGGTATGTGTATACACATAGTTAAATCATTATTTAGGGATTTTTTTTTACAGTTTGTCTCACACTCATATATAATTTCAACTTCACTTGTTAAAAGAAAAAAAAAGATGAAAGAATTAGAAGGATCGCTAATATGTGATCCTAATTTAGAAAACAAAAAAGGAGTTTAAGATGTTGACATGTTTGTTTCAATGAAGGAAAATCTAAAACCTATCCCCAATATTCAATTCCTGGATCAATTATGCATTCAATCTGAGTAATTAAAAGCAAGTTTGAGAGACACAGATTAACAAAATTGACCTCTCTGAATTTTGATATACTTAAACTTCACTAAACCCTATTCTGACAAAGCTGTTTCCACCTGAAAGTTTATGAGCATTCTTACAAGTACTAGCATGCCTAAGGTGTGATCAAACTTACCAGAGTGGGATACAGAAAAGTAGATACTGGAAAATGTTTTCATTAAAATTTCCATGGAAGATCTTTTTTTTTTTTTTTTCACAAAGAAGAGTATTAACCTCAGCTTTTTTTGCTTTCTTAAGTAAACATATCTTTTGCATTTTATAAATGTACCGGCTATGGATGAGCACTCTCTGAACTGTGACTCTGCAGCCTTTTTTTTTTTTTTAACCAGCCACTAATTATTCCCATGGACTTAAACGACCATGATTGGTAAATAGATCATGAGTCATAGCCTGCTTAGAACTACAGCAATTAATGTAGAACAACTATATTTTTCTGACTTACCTCAGCTTTGTGAAAATAAATACCTGGATCTCTCATTTTAAAAAAGAGATGAGAAGTTTAGCATTGTAAAATGTTTACCTCACAACTCTTCTGATCATGAGCAAGTTTGAATCCTTTCTTTCCATCACAATAACAAGAGTAACCTCCAGGGTAATTGACACAAAGTTGGGCACACATGTTCTCAGAGCATTCATCTACATCTGGGGTAAAACAGAACATAAACCTTAATATCTCCTAAATGTTCAATCTAATAGGCAGAGGAATATTCTGATTTTAGTATGAGATAATCAATGATAATAGATCCTTAGGGAAAGAAATTCCTATGACATCAAATCACATTTAAGCACTTGACATGGAAATTTGAATGGGTTACAAATGTAATTTTTATTCATTTACACACTTGAAACAACAAATTTAATTCATAACTTTCAGCAAGTAATAATAAAAGTATAACAATTACACTCATTTTCTGATTTTGCATTTGAAGAAAAAAAGATTAAAACTCTCAATTGTCATATCTGGTTACATGAATTCTCTTGAGATTACCTCCCAATTCATTGCTGTGAAGAAAAGAGAAGAAATGGGAAGGAGAAAGGGAAAGAAGGGAAAGATAGGGAAGAAAAGTAAAAAAACAATAGAGAAGGAAAAGGAAGAAAAGACCCTATTTAACTGAAAGCTAATGCAATTGGGGATTAAATGACAATATTAAGAACATTTGACTTCTCATTGTGCAATAATAATGGTGGCAATAAATTTAGGGACATATCTGTATTTCTTAACTTACCTTTTTTAATGAAAACCTCATTGTGATATTATCTCCCTCAATTAAAAAACCTTCTATATGGTCCCTGTCCTCACTCCATATTTTGAGAATATCATTCTTAAAAATTTGTAATAATATGCTTAAGCTAAAATCTACTTCTGAGCTACATAAGATCCTTGACATTTTCATCCAATGTACCCTGTGTCTTTGAAAATCCTCAAATGCATTATGAATACGTTCTCATAAAATACTTTCAAACAGATCCCCAAAATTAGTGATCCTTCAATAGCATTAAAATTGCATGATATATGATTAAAGGTGGCTATATCTATAGTCATATATAAATCTTTTTTAAAAAATCTGTCATTCATTGAATAAAACTACAATATAGGTGACGAACAGGCTAATGATAAATCTTCAAATGCCTAGGGTTCACCTTAGAAATTTCTATCTGGAGTCATGGGAGAACAGAAATGGGGTGTGTGTGTGTGTGTGTGTGTGTGTGTGTGTGTGTGTGTGTATTGGGGGGGTACTTTTGGTGAGCGCGCAAGGAGGTAAGACATCAAAATCTCAAAAGGAGCATATACAGTTAAAAGAAATCTATCCTAAAATCATTATTGATTTAGGCAACTTTCATAGAGACACAAAAGTAGATTAAAGGTTACCAGGTAACTAACAAAAGGGAACTTTTTTGCTTAATAAACTCTTCATAAATAGAGTTTCTGTTTGGGGTGATAAAAAAGCTTGAAAATAGACAGTGGTGATGGCTGCACAACAGTGTGAATGTAATTAATGCCACTGAATTGTACATTTAAAAATGGTTAAAGGGTAC
>NW_012146078.1:1307676-1314956 GCF_000956105.1 Propithecus coquereli | reverse complement strand
AAAATTTAAAGGATGGTGTGAGATAATTTGTATATATCATGATTTAAAAAAAAAAAAAAAAACACCCTTTGCGATGTGTAAACTACCCGAGGCACACATGGCGGCACGACTGCAGCGAAACGAAGTAACAGTACCTCCAAGGGGCTGCCCCAAATCTATAGGCACTGATATTACTGATTAGTATTTCTCAAATCTCTAGAGTTCCGTTATCACTTGGTTATGAGCAGATAACAGAACTGTGCCATTTCCCATTTTAGAATAAACTGCTTACTCATATATGCACACAAAATCATTGAAAAGCTTGGAATAAAACCTAAGGTTTTTAACAAGGCTCATCATTTCACTCACACAATTTTTAAGCTTGTGTTTTTCTTTTGTATACATATGTTTTGTCTTCCAAAACGAAATTCTCTTTGTCTTTGAATATGATTTCAATGATATGAAAGTATGTTTATCTTGCTTTTATCACACATGGAGGTCTCCAATTCATACATAGTTTAAAGGGCCAATTGGTACACGTAACATTAAACCTAAAGACCATGTGTCTTATATACTTTTACTCTGGAAGGAAGCCAATGATTATGATTACCCAATTGACCAAGCTAGAAATCTGATTGTTGATGTCAAACAAAACCAATCCTTTTAAATATCAACTCAGGGTTCAAACCCACCCTCTCCACCATCAGCAATGATACCATCACCATTCTACCTTCACAAGACTTTGATTTGGGGTCATATCTGTAGCCTTCAGGGCATTCACATTCGAAGTCTCCTGGGATGTTCTTGCACACAGCTGTGCCACAAATGCTTGGCTTCATAGAGCATTCGTCCATATCTATAAATGAAACCACTATATTAAAAAAAATTTTCCCATACCAAAAGACTCTAGCAAAGAGCCCTTGATTTCTGTTTCCTAGTTTAATATATGTAGTGAGACAAAAGATTAGTCTTGGAACAATAAAATATTAACTCTATCATCATATTTTAATTCACTAAATATGATTTCTTTATACAAATGCATAGGGAATTTGATTGATGTTTGCCATGTTCCTTTATAGTTATGTAAAAGAAGGAGAGGGCTTTAGTTATTTTCTTATCTGCCAGGTTATAGTATGAAAATAAATAGAAGATATTCAACCATAGTCTTAATATTCTTGAAATGCATTCCTAAATACATGTGTCTGAAATATGGTCTTGAAAGTAGATTCACTCCATATTATCACAAATATAAAAAAAATGAGATGTCTCATCTGTCTTACCTTATTCCTTTGGAAATGGACAAATATGTAATCCATACACTACTACTGCTGCTTAAAGTATTCAATAGTGATTAAAATTTAAAATGGGTTTGAGTAAGGTCTCAAAGTACTTATAAAACTGCAGTTAATCCAATATAAATTTAGTGCTAAACTAATATTCCAGAAATTTGAAAAGCATTTATTATATTACAGAATGAAGTAGGAGACAAAATATTGATTACAACTAGTTACTAGATAAGAAATTGTGGAAAAACAAAACAAAACAAGTGACAGAAATAATTCAATGGAGATGTAATTATTTGTGAATTTCTCTCATCTGTGCTCTCTGGAGAAAGACAAATTCAGAATGGAAAATATATTTTCTATTCTAAAAAATTGGCAGCTTTTCCCCATAAACTAATAGCCAAAATTTCATATATTACCCTATTTAAAATAACTTGCACAAAAATAATGGAATTGGTTCTCTTGTGGGAATTTTTCTATATTTTGACTGTGTCATTGTCAATATCCTGGGTGGGATATAGTTTTGTAAAATGTTGCCATTAAGGGAAACTGGGTAAAGAGTACAGGAGATCTCTCTGCATCACTTCTTACAGCTTCATGTGAATCTTGAATTAATTCAAAATAAAATAATTTTTTAAAAGAGCTATAAAATCCAAACTTTTAAAATAAACTAAAAACATATGACTAAAATTATTTGGTTTGAGGCATATTGCTTATTTAGATCATATGCATTTAGGTTATACAACATTGATTTTATGACTCTACACTGACATCTAATGTCCAGTGAAAAGTTTTATTCTTTCATTTTTACACAATTCCTGGCAACTTGATCCCAAGCATATTCATGTTTTGGCAAAGGTCCCATTGTAATAGTTTTATACATATTCTTCTAAGTATTCTGTATTCTGTCACTTAAGTATCATGGATAAAGGATTGTGTAAATGAAGAATATAAAAACACATGTTCTGGTCATTGGGAACATTCTTATTTATAAGAAGACTTTTTATAATCATTTATACATATTTGTGTGTATTAACCCAAAGGATAAAGATTAAATACTTTTAAATTTTAAATAGTCACAAATTCTTTAGAAAGACAGACTATTCAAGTATTTAAATGTTGAAGTATGAACGGGTATTATTTGTTTATGGAATGCATACGGTATCCAGAATTATGATGGTTTTCTATAACTGGTGTTCTAATGATACTGTTATTATTCTAAATTATCTAAACTCAAACAGACCTTCAAATAGGCAGATAAGAAAGATACATGGTCACAAATTGAATAATTATTTAGTAGAAATTGTTCGTTAATGCATTTCCCTTTAGAGATATTTAACTGTACTTTAAATAATATTACAGTAAACTATACCATACTAAAAATTACAATGCAGTAAGAGATCATTTGAATATGAATTCAATTTGGAGATTTACCAAAGCAGATATAAATAAAGAGTTGAACAAGAAAATTTCACATTTTAACTTAACTAATGTTTTTCCTCTTAGTAAAACAACAAAGGTGTGTGTGTGTGTGTGTGTGGTGGAGGCGGTAGAAACCATATCTAATTTCTAAAGACAAAATTTAACTCCACACTGGGGAATTTTGTTTTTAGTTATCCACACACCAAGCACAAGTATTTGAAGATTTAGTTACAGCAGTTAAAGCAGCCAAACAGAAAGGAGAGTATTACAGAGAAAAAAGTCAAAATGTGGGAGACAGGGAAACAAAGAAAAAATACACTAGTAAAATCACCTGTTAAAAAGCTAAACTGACAGAAATTGTTTAAGTCTGAAGAAAAAAAAAAGAGTTACGACCAATGATGTGATCTTAAATGTATAAAGAAAAAGAAAACCATATCTTCATCTTTCCCAAAACCTCAACAGGAAATGAGGTGCAAGACGAAGGGTTTAGAATGGAAATCAGACAGGTATTTCTGAAAAGGAAAAATAAATACAATGGAAGAGATTATTAAAGATCATGGTAGATTTCTTTGTATAGCTATTTATCTTATTGGAAGAAATGAAATAATGTAGTGTCTGAAAACAAAAGATAAACAATGATTCTGTAGTTTGCAACATGCAAAGGCCTGCACAGAAACCTCACTTTATAATGAAATTCTTCACTGAAGCAGGCACATATGTGTGCACCCACACACAATAAGACAGCAACAAAACACTCTTGTTAGTACTGTAAACTAAAGGCATTCTCATCTTTTCACAAGGCTTCACGGTGGATAAAAATTTATGTTTACTATAATCACTTACAACCAGAGAGTTTTCTAAGAATTTCCCAGGGAAAGTCCTCTAACTGAATTTTGTTCTCACACAGTAAATATCCTTTTATTCTACCTTCTTGCTCTTACCTTTACAGTCTTTTTTATTCGAAAGCATAACAAAACCGCTTTTACAGGAACAGTGGTAACTTCCAGGTGTATTATCACAAATCTGGCTGCAACCTCCATTTACATTTGAGGGATCTTTGCATTCATTTATATCTAAAAAGGAAAAAATAAATTATTTTTAAAGAATATAACCTTTAGAGAACTTTTCAAAAGGCCAATCCTTATGAGCCAAATGAGTTTATTATACATACCAAATTCACACCTTTCTCCTTGCCAGCCTGATTTACAAATGCAAGTGAATGTAGCTTGGCCGTCTCTGCAGCTTATATATCCATCTTCATTGCATGGCGGGGGATTACACTGGTCTGGAATCGCTAAAGGAAATAGACATCTATTTAATTTTTACCTCATGCCATGGTTAAATAAAATCATGTGCCCTTTAATAAAAATCCTGCTTATGAAGCCTATAAGCAATGAAAAAATTACAACTCCTTCCTTCAAAGAATATGTTTTTATAAAAAAGTGAGTCCATTAGGCAAATCTTTATAACTGTTTTGTAAAAGGAAACTATTTTTGCACTGCACATATATGCAGTATTTTATAACTGTAATTTAAATATGTTTCCAAATATATTACCTAATGTGATCCTTAAAAAAATTCCATGAGATAGGAAGAACAAATAATACTACTCTTAGTATCAATAGAAAAAAGAATTTGGGACTTTCAATTCAGGCTAAGATGGAATAACAGGGACCAGATTTATCCTCTTGTCTAAAATAAGTAGGACTTCAGTAAAAATACGCAAAATAATGATTTTCAAACATTGTAGAACAGGAAGCAGAATACTGTGATTCCTAAAGGAAAGGAAATAAACAAGGGGACTCTACAATAGCACCTTATTGCCTAGAGACAGTTTCTATACAACAGTGCAAGAAAGTCAGTGTCCAGTGGTCTCTCTGTGTTGAAAAGACAAATATTGGAGTCTGGGAGGTCAAATTAGAATTTTGCTGACCAGAGTACTGTAAAGGCAGAGAGAGAAAATAGTGTGTACATGTGGGGAGAGAAAGAGGGAGCGAGAAGAGAGAGAGAGAGAGGTGGGGAGAGAAAGACTCTAGAAATCTGCAAAAATGTCTCCTAAAGTCTTTGGCTGAGTAATGATTTGCACAAGACAATTTCCAGAGCTTACACAGGGATAGGGATAATTCATTTTAGACTAGCTAGACTGAAAATATCTCATACTATGGAGGGCATCAGGTAAAATTCTCACAAGGATATAGCCTTATTATAGAGGCTAAATTAATGTGAAGCCAATGGCTACTCTAGACTGTCCTAACAGAGCTTAGAATCAAGGCTTCATTTTTAACATATTTCAAGTAACTTAGCTAAGTATTAAAACAAAATCAAACACTGTTTGGAAGAAGACAACAAAATATAGAATCCAACAACATACACTGCTTATTTTCCTTCCCTTAAGAATTGCAGTACCATGCTGCCTGTTATACAATGTCTAAAAACTGTTGTTTCATATATTTGACCAGAGTTCTACTTATTTAAGGAAGAAGAGTAAATCTGGTCCCCATTACTTTATCTTAACTCAAATTAGAAGTCCTGAATTCTCTTTTCTACTGATACTAGGAGTAGTATTATTTGTTCTGTCTGGTAAAAACTTCAAGTAGGCATGCAAAGAAGCAGGAAAACATGACCTATAACCAAGAGAAAAATCAAATGATGGAAATATACCCAGAAATGATAGAATGAGTAGAAAAGTAAGTCAATACAACTATTATAAATGAACTCCATATGTTCCAGTAGTACATACAAACATACGATGCAAAAAAAAGATGTATAAGACACCTAAATGGCACTTATTGAGATGAAAAGTAAAATATATGAAATAAAAACACACTGAAGAGGGAATTAAAAGCAAATTATACATGATACAAGAAAAGAAGAATGAACTTGAAGACAAAAAACTATCCAAAATGAAGGACAGATAAAAACAACCAGTAAATAAATAACCAGAGAATCAGTGACTTGTTGAACAACATCAAATGGCCTAATATATGTGTTATTGAAGTCCCAGGAGAACAGAAGAAATAATTGTAGGAAAAAAATGTGAAGAAATAATACTAAATAATTTTCCAACTTTAATGAAAATTATGAACCCACAGGTCTAGGAAGCTCAGCAAACTCCAAGCAGAATAAAACGTAAAAATACCATTTCAATTTGAAGAAAACCAGTGACAAAGAGAAATCTTAAATCTAGACAGAGGAAAAAAAAAAACACACACAGTGCATACATAGGGAAAAACTAAGAATGACAGCAGATTTCTCATCAGAATCTATTCTGATGAGTGAACAATGGAGAGATATCTTTAACTGACTGAAAGAACACTATCAATGAAGTCTTTATCTAATAAAAATATCTTCCAAAAACAAAATCAATATAGGATATATTGATGATTAAAAAATCTGAGAAAATCCATCTTCATCAGAAATGCACTATAAGAAATATTAAAGCATGTTCTTGATGCAGAAGGAAAATGTTTCCAAATGAAAATTTGGATCTACACAAAAGAATAGAGTGCCAGCAATGGTAAATATTTGAGAAAATATAAACTAATATTTTCATTTTTAATCTGTTTGTAAACTAATGTATTGTGGAGTTGATAACATATAATATTAAAGTCTAAGGCAGAAAAAATACAAAAAATAGAAAGAAAATAAAATTTTTATCATTTTAAGTTCCTTACATTGTATATGTAGTATAATATTATTTGAATGTAGACTATAAAAAGTTACAGATGTACATTGTAAACACTAAAGAAAAGAACAAAAAAAGTTTATGAGGTATAATTAGTAAGTAAATAGTGGCGATACCATGAAATCAACCCCTAAAGGAGACTCAATTATTTGGCACAATTGCAGGAGGAAGAATCAAAAAGCAGATAGGATCACCAACGGATTTAAACCCAATCATATAAACAGTTACATTGGATATAAATGGTCTATACTCTAACATTCCAATTAAAATATAGAAATTGTCAGACTGGATAAAATAGCAAGACTCAAAAGAAACTCACTTGAAATATATACACATAGATATTTTAAAAATTAATGGATGGGCCAGGCATGGTGGCTCACGCTTGTAACTCTAGCACTCTGGGAGACTGAGGCAGGAGGATTGCCTGAACTCAGGAGTTCAAGGCCAGCCTAAGCAAGAGCGACACCTGTCTCTACCAAAAAGAGAAAAAATTAGCTGGGCTTTGTGGCATGCACCTGTAGCCCCAGCTACTCGAAAGGCTGAGGTAGGAGGATCACTTTGAACCCAGCAGTTTATGTTGTTGCAGTGAGCTATGATGAAGCCACTGCCTTCTACTCGGGCAACAGAGCAAGGCTCTGTCTTCAAAAAAAAAAAAAAAATCTGTATGGTAGGAGGATCACTTTGAACCCAGCAGTTTATGTTGTTGCAGTGAGCTATGATGAAGCCACTGCCTTTAGCCCAGGCAACAGAGCAAGGCTCTGTCTTCAAAAAAAAAAAAAAAGAGGCTATGAAGCTGCCTTTATTCCCATGCTACTGGAGAGTTTGTGCATGTGTTTTGACTTTCTCTAATTAAACTAGAAGTGTTTTCTTCAGGTGAGACAGGTTTATGATCGTTTCTGTATTCCACATTCT
>NW_012146078.1:1281675-1307626 GCF_000956105.1 Propithecus coquereli | reverse complement strand
TAGAATAAAGAATATTACCAGAAAAAAAGAGGAATATTAAAAATTACAAAGTAAGGCTCAATTACAGTACCCCGTTTATTTTCTTCATAAAATATCACTACACTTTATCACTACCTTAAACGACATGCCACTCATTTCTGTACTTATTTGTGATCTCTCTCCTCTCGTTAGACATTACAATAGTCTCTTGGTTTATGCACAGTTCCACACTTGCTTCTCAAGCCTTCCTAGTCAATTGTACAAGTTGTTCCCTTTCTTTCAATATTTCCAATATTTCAAATACTTCCATCCCTTTGCTTAAAATAGAGGAAACTTCTGTTGTTTGACAGATAAATAAATAACCAACCTAGCTCAAACTTAATTAATCCCAGAATTTTTCAAAAAAATTTTCTTATAAAGTCATTAAATTTTTTGGAAAGTGGTAATAAATTAGGTATCAGTTAAAATGATAGAAAACAAGCTATTAGGAAATTGTTACCAAAACTGTTATTTTCCTGTTTTTTGGTAGGTATTTTTTAAAAAAAGATGAAGTATGAATTAAATATGTATGTTCAGGCAAACTGTTCTACCTATAAAATTACAGCTACTTTAAATTGAGGAAAATGCAGATAGATGAATATTTAGAGAATGTCTATACTGCATGAAAAATATTCACTGAACAAAAATCCCAATTTATATCTTTTGGTTGCACCTTTTTGCTTTTACATTCATTTGGGAAATTGGTAAATTAGTAAAAAATAATCTACCAATATTTTCATTAGGCCCTTTGTGATCTTTAAACCAAGAAGACTAATTTGATTCACAGGATATTTCCCACATTTATATTATTGATGCCCAAAAGTTAGAAGAATAAACACGGCTCCACTTTGACCTATTAATCAATTGTAACATTTGGTTATACTACATGATTATGCAACAACAGCCAAAATAAAGCTGTGAGGAATAAAAATTCTGAAGTCAATGACCTAAAGCTTACTAAACAAGGAACATTGTTCAGTTTAAATATTAGATGAAAAATTCATTTTGAATAAAACAGAAACATTTACAACTAAAAAGCATTCTTTCAACTGCAGTTTAAAAATACTTTTTTTGCTGGCCATACAAACCATCATGGGCTCATTCGTTGATTTTAAATACTAGTTTATGTTAACATGGGTATACTTTACTTGTAGGGTTTTTGTTTTGTTTTTTAAATTGACGGTAGAAGCGCTTACCATTGACACAGCTCCTTAGGTCAGGGTGAGCATTAGTTGACTGACGTGCAGCGGTGAATAATCCAGCTCGAAAAGAGCCAAGACAACCTGTAAATAAAAACATACTTAATCTTCTTAGAGTAGACACACTTGATCTGAAATCATGGTAGAAATTATCTCAAGAGGTAGGATATTTATGCTCCTGTGGATTCACAAAATTCAGTATTCAAAACGTTAACCCTAAGTGTTTTCATCTACCTTTGTGAAAAATTAAAAATCTGCAAGATTATAATAAATACAGAATCATGAAAAATAGGTTTGTGACAGCCTCTTCTCTCTGAAGAAGAGCCTTAAAGCCAGAAGTGAAAAAAACCTCGGATTAGCAGGGAAATTTATTATCACATTAATCTATGTTTTTAATTCCATAGCAGAGATGTAATGTTATCCTCAAATCTGTAGACCAGCGCCTGATTTATAAAGTATATATAATTAAGTCAGTAGAATGAGTCAGTGTTTCTAGTTGCTGTAGGCAACTTCCAATTTTTTTAATGTTACATGGAGACTAATACAATAATATTTGTACAATGCCTCAATACTACAAAGCAGGTTTACTTCATTCCTTTCATTCTTCACAACAATCCTGTGAAATTAGATATTGTAACCTGGCAGATATTGCTAGCAAACTAAGAAATAACAGCTGAAATAATAGAGACGAAGTACTAGGGACTTTAAAGTAATTAGGAGACACTTAGTGCCAAAAATATAATTCTTGATAGCCAGTGAAGACATTATATGTATCACTTCATTGTTCAGATAGTCAACAACTTGCTAAAAAAGGTGGTGTTTTGGTTAGCTTTTGATGAGTATCAAACAACTTCCAAAATTAGTAGCTTAAATAATCGCTCTATTTTTCTTATGATTTGTGGATCAAATATTTGGGAACAGTTTGGTTGGGCTGTTTGTCTCTGCTCATAGGGAGTCAGTCAGGGTGGCTGGAGCTGGAGGATCTACTTCTAAGATGGTGCTCATGCTTCTTGGCATGTCTCTTTCCACATGGTCTATCATGTTTCAGGAGTTCCCGATGTAGTTGAGTTTTTTTTAGGATACTGTCCCTAAAGTAGCAATCTTTCACAGCAGGTAGCTTCAAACAAAGAAAGCAGAAGCTGCCAGGGCAGTTAAGGGGTATTGTATCACTTCTACCACATTGTATTGATCAAAGCAGTCCCAGGGTCTATCCAGATTCAAGGGGGTTGGAAGGGAGACAGATTCTACCTCTTCATGGCAAAATGACACTGTAAGAGTATGTGGGATGGGAGATATTTTTGTGCTATCTTTGGAAAAATGCAATTTGTCACAGATTCAAAGGCTCATTTGAAGTCAATATGTGTTTAAGTTTCCTGTTGCTACTGTGACAAATCACCACAAATTGTGCAGCTTTAGAAAAACAAATTTATTGTCTTATAGTAATGGGTCAGAAGTCTAAAACAAAAGTGTCAACAGGGCTTCATTATTTCTGGAGACTTCAAGGATGAATCTATTTCCTTGTCTTTTAGCTTCTAGAGGCCATCTGCATTTTTTGGCTCCTGGCTTCATCCTTGCATCACTCCTAATTGCTGTTTCATTGTCACATATGCTGCTATTGACTCTGATCTCCTGCAACCCTCTTATAATGAACCTTATGGTTATACGGGGCCCTCCCAGATAATCCAGTACAATGTCCCCATCAAAAGATCCTTAACTTGGCCGGGCGCGGTGGCTCACGTCTGTAATTCTAGCACTCTGGGAGGCCGAGGTGAGTGGATCGTTTGAGCTCAAGGAGTTCGAGATCAGCCTGAGCAAGAGCGAGATCCCATCTCTACTAAAAATAGAAAGAAATTAATTGCACAGCTAAAAATATATAGAAAAAAATTAGCCAAGCATGGTGGCGTGTGCCTGTAGTCCCAGCTACCTGGGAGGCTGAGGCAGGAGGATCGCTTGAGCCCAGGAGTTTGAGGTTGCTGTGAGCTAGGCTGACGCCACGGCACTCTAGCCTGAGCAACAGAGTGAGACTCAAAAAAAAAAAAAAAGATCCTTAACTTAATCACATCTACAAAGTGCTTTTTGCCATTTAGGTAACATTCACAGGTTCTGAGGATTAGGACATGGATATCTTTGGGGAGTCATTATTCAGCCTATCATGGTAGGTTAGAATATTTTCCCATAGAGACAATAACTTACAGATCATGTGGTATTTCTGGAGCCCCTCTCCTGGTCTGTTTTGTGTTGCTATAACAGAATACAATAGACTGGATAATTTGTAAAGAAAATAAATTTATTTCTCACAGTTCTGGAGGTTGGTAAGTCCAATATCAAGGTGCCTCAGCATTTGTTGAGGACCTTCTTGCTGTGCCTGTGAATCTTTTTATGGTAGCTCCACTCCTACATCTCCACTGGGCATTGCCCTAGGGAGGGCTCTCTGCAGCGGCTCTGCCCCTGCAAAAAATCTTTGTGTGGGCCCCCAAGGTGGTCCACCATATCCTTTGAAATTGAGGTGGATGCTGCCCTGGCCCCATAGCTATTGCATTCTGTGCACCTGCACAATTAGCACCACAAGGACATCACCACTGTTCATGGCTTGTACCTTCCCAAGTGATGGGTTGAGCTGCACCTGGGCTCACCTGAGCTACGGCTGGGACGGTTGAGCAGCACTGCACTGAAATTCAAGGAGCAGAGTACTGAGGCAGTGAATGCTGAGGTCCCGCAGGCAACTCTATGAAAACCTTGCATCAAGGTCCTGCTCTGGGCCAGTGATGAGAGGGGAAACCTTGAAGATTTCTGAAATGCCTTTGGGGTCCTTCTACCCTTGTCTTGATGAATATCCCATGGCTCCCTTCTGTCCATGATAACCTCTTTGGCAAATATTTACTTAGCCCTGTTCTCCTTGGTTTGTTCTCCTAAAGACACCTCTTCGCCCTTTAAATGGATAGGCTGTGAGTTTTCCAAATCTTTTCACCCTGCTTCCCTTTTAATTATAAATTCCATCTTTAAGCATTTCTCTCCTCTTGCACTTTATTATATGCCATTAAAAGTAGCCATGCAACTCTTTCAATATTTTGCTTAGAAATTTCTCAGATACCTTTGTTGAGCACTCTTACATTCTGCATCCATAAAGCCTCAGGCATGGACATAATTCAGTCCAATTCTTTGCCACCTTGTAACAAAGATGGCCCTTACTCTAGTTTCCAATGCTTTGTTTCTCATTTCCATCTGGGACCTCATCGGAATGGCCTTTACCATCCATATTTTTACCAACATTCTTATCATGACACTTAAGTAATCTCTAAGAAATTCCAGACTTCCCCTCCATTTCTTCTCTTCTGACCCCTCACCAGAATCACTCTCAATTCTCCATTCATGGCAATCTAGGCTTTTTCTAGCCTGCTCTTCCAAATTCTTCCAACCTCTAGCCATTACGTGGTTCTAAAACTACTTTCACATTTTCAGGTGTTTGTTACAGCAACAACCCCATTTCTGGTACCAATCTTATGTCTTAGTCTGCTCTGTGCTGCTATAATAGAATACCAGAGACCAGGTAAAGAAATTTATTTCTTATAGTTCTGGAGGCTGAGAAGTCCAACATTAAGGTGCTGGCAACTGATGAGAGCCTTCTTGCTGCATCAGCCCATGGTGGAAGGTGGAAGGGCAAGAGAGTGCAAGAGAAAGGGAGGGGAAGGGAGCCAAACTTGGCCCCAGTAAACTGAACTAGTTTTAGGTCTTGAGTAGTCTTACCTTTGTACATTTGTCCCTCCTCTTGAATCACCCACCCGCAGACTCAGCTTAGTCTGTTGTGAAGATTTCATTAGGATTACTACTTTTGAGACAGCCTCATTTTGCACCTCTGGAAAAATCTGACAGTGAACAGGCAAAATTTGAAAGTTCTGAAGCTGGAGGCCCTAGTAATAAGTTTCATATAGTGAGCAGGACCCCAGGCCAGACTACAAAGTAGGCTTAACCCAAAATGCACATTATATATAGGTTTATACTAATACGTGTGATGGTATTTCTATGAAAAAGTACATTTAGAATTACAGTATAGAGAGCCAGCTGCATGGCTACTCAAAAGCAAAGCAATATAGAACTTTCATCTTTCCACTTCATTTTCTTACTGCACAACAGGAATGGGGAAAATTAAGGAAAGTGAGCAAGAAGGTGAGAATTGGAGGGAGATGGCCATAGCTTTTGTAACCTGAAGCAGAAGTTCCCACAAGACAAGGGATTAGAAACAGCAATTAGGGCCATCAGGGAGAAAAGACTAAGAAACAGGCACTTTCAGGAGAGGTTCCAGTGGTCGTGACAGAACATCCTAAGAAAAGATCTTGGTCTAGATTCTCACAATCATTACCTTTTATTTACTCTTTTTCTCCATTAATTTTATTAGGGATTAAACTATTTCATTTCCTTTTGCCACTTGCTATAGGTATCACTGTCCTAGTTATTTTGGTTTGTCAATTCTAAAAAAAAATAAATAGTTCAAACAGCCATTGTTAATACTTGAACACAAGACTATAGTGGAGCCAGAGTCAGGTGAATTTTTCTTTTCCCCAAGAAACTACTTTATAATCCTCTGTCTTTAAGTTGCAGAAGAGGTCATGACACACAAAAAGTCTGAATGTTGGCTTATTCGACTTCACCAGCAGAAGACTAAGATACTCATGTTCTCCCTTTAATAATACATTATTATTATTTATCTTTGAAAAGCCCATCACTTGCTTTAAAATATATATATACACAAATATATATTTCTTTCTATTTCCACTTCCGTTCACTCTGTAGGCAATGATTCTAATGGGTTAATGTGTATTTTTAAAATTTGTATGTGTTCTTATAAACTACATATTTGCAATTTTGTGTCCACGAATTTTTTCATTTCTGTAAATAGTTTCATATTATATGTTCTATTCTCTAACGTTTTTAAATTCAGCACTGTATTTTTATGATCTGTCCATACTGCTATACATAATTTGTTGTGTCTAACTGCTAAAATTATTCCATAGTATTCAACCACTATCTTACAGTTCTCTCTACCTGTGAGAGATACTCAGATTGCCTGCAATTTCTCACCTCTACAAGCAGTGCTGCAATGAATATCCTCATGCATGTCTCGTTAATATACACATGAGAATTATTGGAACAGACACCCAGGAGTGGAGCTGTGGGATCATTAGGTAGGCATATACCTAATGGCTCTCCAGAGGTGCATTCCCACCAGCAGATCATAGGGATTTCTACATTTTTCTAATTTTTTCTTTTTTTTGATACAGGGTCTCACTCACCAGTGAGTGCGGTGGTGCCATTATAGCTTACTGCAATCTCCAACTCCTGGGCCCAAGTGATCCTCCTGCCTCAGCCTCCTGAATAGCTGGGATAAGTCAGCATGCCCCGCTTATTTTTCTATTTTTTTCTGTAGAGATGTGGGGTCTTGCTATGTTGTCCAGGCTGGTCTCAAACTCCTGGGCTCACACGATTCTCCTGCTTTGGTCTCCCAAAGTGCTAGGATTACAGGGGTGAGCCACTGTGCCTGGCCTCTTTGTAATATTTGCCAGACTAATAGGTAATAAAATGATATCTCATATTGTTTTTCTGATTTCTAATGAGATGGAGCACATTTTCATATCATTTTTTAAATTTGGGGGTTTTTACTTCTGAAAATTTTCTCTATTTTTTTAACTACTTTTCCATTGGCACTTATTTATTGTAACTGTGGATTTGCAGAAATTTAAACATTTATAAATATCATCTCTCATTTTGTCATCTGTCTTTTAACTTTATCTTACATATCTATCTTGTAAGAGAAGTTCTTAATTTTGTTGCAATCAAATTTATTGATTATTTTGCCTTATAGCTTATGAATTTGAAGGTTTTTATACCCATGTCATTGATCACAAAGATATTCTCATTTATTTTTTTCTTTAATTTCACAGCTTGACTTTAACATTTTTGTCTTTATTCTACCTAGAAATCACCTATACATTTGGTGGTTAGGAATCCAGATTTATTTTTCTGCTAGTAGCTGTCCACTTTTCTCAATACCATCTTCTAAACAATCCATAGTGATCTGTGCTGTCATCTTTAACAAATACTAGGTTGTCATATATACATGGGTCATTCTTTTAACTCTCTGTTCAGTTCCATTAGTCTATATGTTCTGACAATGCCATATGGTTTTCTTTTTATGGTTTTGTATTATTAATATTTGATGAGGTGTATGTAAATTTAAGAACTGATCTCTTTGTAGCATCACTTAATTCAAGATCATAAAATATATTTTCAAGATTTCAGTTCATCTCCTATGTCCTTAATTTGAACATTAAAGTTTTCTCCATAAAGATTTTATGTATTCCTAAGATATTTCTATACATTTTATGTTATTTTCTGCTATTTTGAATGGAGCATGTTTTTCTTTTCTTTCTTTCTTTTTTTTTTTTTTTTTTTGAGTTAAGGTTTCACTCTGTTGCCCAGGCTGGAGTGCACAGGCATGATCATAGCTCACTGCAGCCTCAAACTCCTGGGCTCAAGCAATACTGTCACCTCAGCCTCTCAAGTGGCTGGGACTATAGGCACTCACCACAACACCTGGTTATCTTTTTATTTTCTACTTGACTATTGCTTGTGTAAAGAACTACTACAGATTTTTATAGGATAGTCTTAGAACTACCTAAATCTCTTATGTGTTCTAATATTTTGTATATGGATTCTCTTTTTTCTAGGTATATCAATTACGAATAAAGAATTATATATTATGGCTTATGATCTATACAATCTCCATTTATTTTTGCTTTTTTATTGCATTGGCTGTAACTTCCAGTGCTTTCCTTCTTGTTCTCAACCATAAAGATCTTTCTCTCTCTGTCTCTCTGGTGTGTATCATTCAGATGACCATGCTTGCCAATTTGCCCAGCACAATTCTATTTTATTCTTTTATATCTGGCATTTATCTGGATGATAATCCTAAACCAAAGTGTTAGAATTTGAAAGATAAATTATATAGTTACTCTATATTTAACCTTTACCAAACTCAGAAACTTTTCTTATATTCTTAATTTGAAAAAAGTTTTTAATCACAATTAAGTGTTCAACTTTATCAACTGCTTTTTTTATATGAACTGGGGTAATAATATACTACTTCTATGGAGAATTCCATATACCGATAGACTTTCTAATGTTAAACCATCCTTAAATTTCTGGAATAAACCTTATTTTATCATGATGTATTATTTTTAACACACTTTAGATTAGACTGGATATCATTTTATTTAGGATTGATTAAAAATTAACATATGTTACAGTTGTTATTTTCTTATATTGTCCTGATCTGGTTTTGGAGTCAAGATTACACCAGCCTCTTAGAATAAGCTCACAGTATAGAATCTTTTTCTATTTTTTAGGATGATTTTGTAAGAGAAAAATTAACAATTTCTTTAAATTTGTAAGAACTCACCTGTAAAACCACCTGGGTCTGGGTTTGGGGGAAAATAGTGAGAAGAAGGCTTTGTCTGGGGTTGTAACTTGTTTAGTATGTATTCGTATAACCTAGTTCTTGATTGCTTCCTGTGAAATTACAGATATATTTTTCTAGGAACATACCCATTTTATCTAGGTTTCCAAATGTATTTTGGTATAGCTGTTTGTAATAATTTACGATTACCTTTTTAATACATGTTGGATTTAGACTCCCTCCCCTTTTCATCCTGTACTTTGCGTATTGGCATTTCCTTTCTTTTTTATTTTTCCTTAATTATCTTAGCCAGATGTCAATTCAACTCATTAATATTTTCAAAGAATGAGACTTTGCTTTCGTTAGTCCTCTCTTTTGTCTATTTCACTTTTTTTCTATCTCTATTATTGTTTTTTTTTTATTTTTTGTTAGTCAGTGTTTGCTTTCCTATACTTTTTTGGTTTTTTTTTCTTGATTTGAAAGTTTAGGTCACCTTTAAAGCCCTCCAATCTGTTGTCTGTCTGCTTCCTCAAGTGTCAGCACCCCAATTCCCAGCCCACACACACCAGGTCAAGCCCCATTCAGTCCACCTGGGCTTCTTATGCTTTTTTACACTTATTGTTTTTCATTTTATTTTTTTATTATTAGTGCCTAGAATCTTACTGTTTCTCTAGAGAGGATTTGAAGGGAAGGAGTCAGTAGTTTGGGATAATTCGCTAACTCAGTAGGAGCTAGAAACTAAAAATGAATTCTAATGTTCATATTCAGGCTCAGAGCTTAGTATTCTTCCCAGGAAGTTTCTCTCTCATTAATAGAATTATTCACTCTATTAGGTGATATTTTCACAGTTCTATGCAGATGGTAGAGTTATTCATCTTATTTCCTAAGGAACAAACAACACAATTAAAAACTTATGGTTTGTACAGTGAAACACAGGGGGGTTTTTTTTGTTTTTTTTTTTTCCAAATTGCATGTTTTCAAGACAGTGCATGAAATATGTGGATGGACTCAGTACTTTATGAACCCTTAAACTAAGATCAAATTCTGTCCAAAAAGTAGGGGTCACAGTTGTCTAATTTCTTTAGTGACCTTATCTTACTACAAGGAGCTCCCTGCATGAGCTGTCATAATTAGTAAAACTACTGTTAAGTTTACCAGGAACAGGATTATAAAGTTTTTTTTTTTCCCTCAATTTAGGCCCTGCCATAGGCTATAGCATATACACATTAAATGACAGAAAAGTTTAACTTAGGTAGGGCATTTTTTTTTCTCTTTTCAACAGTGGGATTCACTACATGTGCCTATATATAAGTAAAGAACAAAATATAAAATTTGAATCAAAAACCAAATCATAATAAAAAGTATATTTTTGTTTCATATGATGGGTTGATTAAATAATAATACTTTACATTAGAACAAAGTTTGACAGAGTAAAAACATCTACCTATATGCATACACTTATGTGGTATTCCCAGAGCCCTGAAGTTAGAAAATATAGTTATAATATATATTTAAAAATACAGAACCTGAAAAGTTAAATAGTTAAATAACTTGCTTAACCTGACACAGCTAGAAATTTTTAGGTCTGGGACTAGAGCCCACATCTTGTGTTTTTGTTTTGGGATTTTTTTTTTTTTTCTTACTTTGGTTTTTTATCTTGCTGCCAAGAAAGGTAGGTAAAGAGAAAAGAAAGTTAGGCAGAGCCAGAAAAGAAAAAACTGAAAGGGATAAAAGGAGACAAGAAAAATATTTTATCTAAGGAACTTCCCCAGAACACATAATGCTGTATTCAAATGTTATTTATCTTTATCTAAATGTACTCTGTGATCAAATGGATACATCTTCTGGAGTGTTGTGCCTGCAAGAACACAGCCTCATTACAAGCCCCTAAGAAGCAAAGGTTAATACTATATTTTTTAATTCAAGCTTATAATTTATAAAAGCCAAACACTGTCTATTTTTATTATAAAATATTTAAATTCTACCTAAACTGAGAAGCTGAAATAGTCTTGATATTCTGTCTTTCCTCCACTTTGGTAGTACAAAGGCTTGATTTTTTTTTTTTTGTTTTTTTAGAAATAAGGAGTCACATGTAATTTTAGAAAAGAAGAGATCTTTTTCATGGATGTATACCTATATTCCATTGCCCCTTTAAGATACGGCAGCTAAATCTTGTTGCACTTCAATATCTATAGACATAATAATATATAAATAAATAAATATCACCTCACAATTAATTTTTATAGTGTGCCCTTTCCAAATTTGAAGGAAATTATTTAAGTTTTATTAGTAGCTACAGAAGGGAGAAGGAAAGAAAAAAATGGAACAGAAGAGAAGTCGGGGAAGAAAAATTAAGAGGACTAGCATGACAAATATCTTACTGAGTGCTCTGAAAACATTTCATTGTATTATTTGCTACAAACTTATTAGGTAAATTATTTCTATCCATTTGACAAATGAGAAAACTATAGCACATGTAGTTTAATACTTAATAATTTAAATAATTTTAAGATCTGGCAAAAAAGAAATATGGAATTGGAGATTATAAAAAGAAACAGTGATAAGCCAACTAGAAGACACCCAGCAGCACACAGAACAGAGATGTAAAATGACATGGCATTCTAAAGAGAGATACCATGGAAGTGATGTCCTACAGTTGATGAGAGGGTGAACTGCAGTGTAGTATATTATAGTTGAGTCTTCTTGGCTCAGGATATGCCACAAATATAAAATTCTTATTGTATGATGATAGAAAGAAAATCAAAGAAAAAATAACTAAATAAAAACAAACAGGCCGGGCGTGGTGGCTCGCGCCTGTAATCCTAGCATTCTGGGAGGCCGAGGCGGGTGGATCGCTCAAGGTCAGGAGTTTGAGACCAGCCTGAGCAAGAGTGAGACCCCTACTGAAAATAGAAAAAAATTAGCAGTGCATGGTGGCGCATGCCAGCTGATACTTCATTACCAAAGGAGGAAAATAAAAACAAGCAAAAACAAAGATTCTGATCATCTTATACACTTAAAAAATAGAAGAGTAACCATATCAGGATCTATGGAAAAGAGCTCCTGGTTCTAAAGGGTCTTCTACCCAGTGTTCTTGGGTGCTTAGTCTGTTAATTGTCCCAAAATAAACAGAAATATAGACATGGGCTGCATAACAACATTTCAGCCAACGACAAACCATGTATACTATGGTGGTCCTATAAGATTACAACGGAGCTGAAAAATTCCTATTGCCTAGTGACATCTTAGCCATTATAAGGTCATAGTGCAGCACATTGCCTTTTCTGTATTCAGATATGTTTAAATACACAAACACTTACCATTGTGTTATAATTGCCCACAGTATTAAGTACAGTAGCATGCTGTACAGGTTTGTAGCCTAAGACCAATAGGCTATAACATATAGCCTAATGTGTAGTAGGCTATACCATCTAGCTTTATGTAAGTACACTTTACAATGTTTGCATGACAAAATAGCCTAACGATGCATTTCTCAGAATGTATCCCCCTTGTTAAGTAATACATACCATCATTTCAATGTAAGCCTCTCTAAGAACAAGGGGAAAGATCTATTATTCCTTCGTCTCATAATGGTCCTTACAATCTCCGCATGGATATTTAGAAACAAAACCAAACAAAAATAGAGCTCCTAAACTATAATTAAACCCTCAAAATTTATGAGAAATGAGTTTAATAAACCATTATTTGCAAAATTATGTTAAAAATTCTAAGCTGCATAGTTATTAATGCATATCAGAGCCCATTTCTACTTTTTATTTTCAAAGAATATTTACTTTTCATTTCAAATTGGCTAGGATGAAAGTAGGGTGGAAAGATGCATAGATAAGCAATATTTGGAGAGACAGGAACACTTCTACACTGCTGGTGGGACTGTAAGGTAGTGCAGCCTCTGTGGAAAAGAATTTGGAGATACCTCAGAGAGCTAAAAATAGAAATACCATTCGATCCAGCAATAGCACTATTAGGCATCTACCCAAAAGAGCACAAAACATTCTACGATAAGGACATCTGCACCCGAATGTTTATGGCAGCACAATTCACTATTGCAAGAATGTGGAAACAACCCAAGTGCCCGTCAATCCATGAGTGGATTATCAAAATCTGGTATATGTTCACAATGGAATATTACTCAATCATAAGAAATGACAGTGACCTAGTACCTCTTACACTTTCCTGGATTAAACTTAAGCCCATTATCCAAAGTGGAGCACCACAAGAGCAGCAGAACGGGACCCATTTGTACTCACCATCAAATTGGTATTAACTAATCAACACAAAAAAGCACATATCAGAACAACATCTATTGGATGCTGGGGAAGGGGGAGGGTGGTGGGTGGAGGGGGGAAGAGGGAGGAGGGGAGGGGTATTTGTATACACAAGGAGTGCAATGCGCACTACCCGAAGGATGGACATATTTGAAACACGGACTTCGGTGGGGGGTGGGGACCAAGGGCAACACACGTAACCTAAACATATGTACACCCATAATTTGCTGAAATAAAAAAAAAAAAAAAAAAAAATTTGGAACCTAAAGAAGGAGAGAGAGCACACCTCTGTATTCTGCGCCTACAGAGAATCCCATCAGAGAGAGGTGTACGAATTATTCTCCACTTTTATTTTTGGAAATGCCAACAACTCTCTCAAGGAATATGAATATAAAACATTTCTCTAATCACTTAAAGCAAACTGGAGCCTTGTTACCTCTAATTGATATTTAATTAAAATCATCTAATCTATTTGAATGTGGAAATACTATCTCACTCCTTGAGAGCCCAAAATCATATCCCAAAACAGAACATGGATAGGATACTGCAGGAACTGATGAAATGGTGTTATAAAGAGAGAAGCTGTTGATGATTTCTATAAATATTTAAATGATAATTATTTATGTCATAATCTCTGAAAAGTTTAGAGATCTTTCCTTTCATTAAAAGATAACCCATGAAAATTTATATACTTACAAAAAATGTCTTGGCACCTAAATATAACTGAACATTAGCCCAATGACTCTTTATGCAAAAGATATGAGAATCAAAAAGCCTCAAAGTCAAAATGCCACATGGTAATAAAAGAATCATTCCAAATTTGTCTGCATGTATTTAAATAAAAGAACATCAAAACTGCAAATAAAATGAAATCTCACTCCCAAGGATAATGAAATTATATTGGATGGAATATATGAGTAGAGAGTTGGACTTGAACATATCTAAGTTACCTTCTATTTCTAAGATTATACAATTAAGATGCTGTGAACTTACCTAAGTATTTTGGATAAAAATAATCCTAGAAAGAGAAAAAAGAAAAAATATATCTTAGCAAACCTACATTTCATTAAAAAGTTAAAACTTAATTTTATAATGTTTTTATATTAAAATGCATATAAGTTACATATAACTGTCATTTTCACATTATGATATCATATTTTTTCTACAGTAAAATATACTGAGAGAAGATGAGTAATAAAGTTAAACCAAAAATATGCTTGGGTTTAAGGCAATATTAATCACTTAAATCATGTTCCAAAAGCTTCTAATCTGAAAAAAAGTTCTATTTAAGACATTAAATATAATCATATATGCCCCCTTTTTGTAAATACTTTAATTTTTCCATAATGAATAGATACTCATTTGACACACTTTATGTCATGATGATCACCCACATCAGATTCAGTATTAACAGTTAATTAAAGCGGACATTTATTTTGTAGCATCTTATGTTCATTTAGTACTTTACTTGTAAATTGGCTGTGTACCAAGAGTTTGCCTGTATGTAAATCAGTAATTTGGACTAAGGAATGTACCTTACCAAAGGAAGAAAAATGTTAGAAATTTCTGACAGTAATTTCCCAGGCTGGTCCACAAAATCATTCATAATATATCTAACAGATATGTATTAATAGCATAAGAACACCTCATGAGAAACCCAAATTTCTGCACAAAAACCTATTATGCTTAATTTTACAACTTAGTAAGTACAGAACATATCTTCATCTAGTACAGAGTCTAAGTCCTCATTCTTTCATCCTCTCACATATAAACCTATACGACACTTACCTACTGGTTTATAAGGATGAAATCTCCTACCAAGTAATTCAGACAACAGTATTGTCTTCTGCAGAAGGAAAGCCAGGAGAATGAGCAACAACAAATGGGCTACAAAAGGTGATGATGTGATAGCGAAAGGAATATATTAGAGACAGTGGAGAGGTAAGCAACAGGGTGAAGATTGGAAATGTGCACTAGAGTATTAGGGATGTGGTCAGGAAGTGGTTGGGGTTGGGTAGAAAATGATAAATATAACAATTTTTTTTTCTTTCATTTCATTTCTCCCATTTTTGTCCTGCTGTCTCTGTCATCTCTTTCTTTTCTATCAATGAGACCAGTGTTAGAGTTAGCGGAGGGGAGGATGTGCATAAAGGAGTTTTCTTTCTTCACTATCTATTCTTCTCTCCATTGCAGTCTTCTTCCTCGCTCCTCCTTCTGCTACCTAGGGGCTACTTTGTAAAAACATATCTACAATGTTAGAAATACACACTGATGTGTTTATGGATGATGTAATAATATGGTATCTTGGGCATGCAGCTATGATTTAAAATATTCCAGAAAAACAAAACAAAAATTAGAATGGATGGGATAAAAAATGGGCAAAACGAGAATGGCAGATGGTTGATAATTGTTGAACCAGGGGTAGATAAATATATTACATTTTTCTCTCTACTTCGATATTTAAAATTTATTTAAAATTTCCGTAATAAAAAGGAAGACAACATATACAACACTATAGATATATACATATATACACACACACTATTATGTATACACTGTATTCCTTTCCCTTATGGAAATTTATAATTTTTAGTATACAATATACACACATTCCTTTTTACTATGGAAATATAAATTATGTCAAAAACACATATATAATATATATAAGGTAGATATACATTATATATGTTTCCTATGTAATAAAATTATTCTACCATATTGTGTGGAATAAAATATTTTTGTCCTGTCAATTGCATAGCCACAAAAGCAACAAACCATAGAGAGAAACATTTTCATTCGATTCTAGAGAGTATTAATAATTAATCTTTGAGTACCTTGGGATAAATTCCCTTTTAACCTATTAGAATAGGTGGAGGTAAAAGGATTAAATAGCAGCCTCAAAGAATAAGTTGCTACTGATTTGGACAAATATTCTAACCATAAACAAATGGTTCCTGCTCCTTATCTCTCATCTATTCTCATGGTCCTGGGAGCCATGGCAGAAGTATGGGAGGTACTTTGTATATGGGTTCTCCCTCTTTTGCTCTAGGTTATACAGTTCATCTCAGGAAAAATATTGGAGGTAACCCTGAAGGTTATCTGATTTGAATTCTCAAGGTCCCTCACACTAATTTTTTTTTTTTTTCTTTTTTAGACAGAGTCTTGCTCTGTTGCCCTGGCTAGAAAGCAGTGGTGTCATCAGCTCACTAAAACCTCAGACTCCCCCAGGAAAATTAGGGGGACTAAAGATAAGATCTAGGGGACCCATATTTCTTATGATATTTAGGGGTCCTTGTGATTAGATTTTTCTTGACAAACTTGGAAAATTTCATACACTGAAGATATAAATTCTAATCCTAGGACTTATTGCTTATATAAAGTCGGCTCAGAAAACTTTCCAAGGGTATACGTAATAAATTAAAGTTTACTCAGTGTACACAGTAATGAATTCTGCATTAAGCATTCACTGAGTACCTGCTACGTACCAAGCTCTGGATTAGATGGCCCTGTTTTCTAAAGCCCAGTTAAAAATAAATGCCAATAGAGAGATTGAACAAAGCATAGTGATTAACAATCCAAACACGTGTGTGTGCACGCACACACATGCACATTATATTTGAGAAGTCCTCTCCCATCCGCCTCATACTACCAAATTCTGGTGGGGAGAATATATTTACAGACCATGAGGTGAATACTATTTGTTGATAATGAAGTATAGTTGAATTACACTTTGATCAGATTATTATTGGCAATAGTATTCGTAACAAGCCCACCTTCCTTTGATGGCACTTCCTGAAATGGAAGTGGTTATGTGTGGAAGGTGATGTACAAAATCATTAACTTTAAAATGGAATGCAAGGGAACTCAAGCTGTAAATGTTCAATCTGTAATTGTGTGTCTAGGCGTGCATACTTGATAATTTCCATGGATTCTTACCGTTTCAGGGTCATTTTCAAAGATCTCTCTGGCTTCTTCTTTATTGCACAGTTCTTCAATACATTCTCTTTCAAGATTACCCTGTTTGGTCTCTTCAAGCAAAGTATTTGCACGACGTTTCCTAACAAGGACTTGTGAAGCATGTTGTTTTGACAAAACTAAAGGAAAAAATAAGTTTATATGAATAAATCTTTCATTTCCTCAACTAAAATATATTATTTTATTAAACAAGAAGAGTTAAAACCATTTTCTGCCTATGAATTTCATGACATCTAAAATCAGTATGGTTGAACTAAGAAAAAAATGTAGACATATAAGCACTTTGGTTAACAACTCGGAGATCAGGTTTGTTGTGCAGCGACGGCACTTGTATAATCTAGGCAAATTATTCATGCTTGAAGTAAAACATGCCAGATGATATGCAATGTTTACCTTATGATTACAATGGAAAGAACATCATACTAAAATGCCTGTGTCAAAAGTCATAGTCACACCATCTTGAAAACGAAAGTAATAAACTTTCTCAATTTTCATGGGAAATTTTTATGATCTTTGTGGAGATACACAAATGTGCAAGTACAGTCCAATTAGCTATTTGAGAAGTACTAGATAAGTCACAACATTTGATTATTGATACAAACAGGAAAATAAAAATTCATGAACAAATGACATTATGCAAAGTATAAAATACAAAAGGCAGAGAAAAAATTGGTAACTTTGACTTCATGAAAACTTTTAACAAGTCCAGCAACAACCAAAATAATATAAGAAATTTCAATATCAAGCAACAAATCGGAGGAAAATACTTGCATCATATAGAACAGAAAAAAATTACATACAGAATTTATAAGCTACTTTTGCAAAATAAAAACAATAAGCCAAACGATAAATAAATGTGTGCAAGGTTATATATAAAATCATTTAAACAATATAAACAAAATATAAAGAAAACTATAAACAAAATCCTATGAACTACAGAGAAAAAAGCTGACAAACATACAATGTTCAATATAATTTTTTTTGAAAAAATTAGATTTTTGTCTATTAGAGTTGCAAAAATTTAAAAGACTGATAATAACAGTTATTGATGAGGATAAAGGGAAAGATGTATTCTTTTTACACTGGTGGTGGGAATATAAATGGCTAAGCATTATTTGAAGATAATTTGGTAAGATTTAAACAACATACACTCTTCAACTCAGCAACTTTGCTTCTAACTATGTCCTACACATATGCATGTGTGCTGGAAAAGACATGGATAGAATGTTTACTGAAAGATTGTTTGTAAGATCAAAAAACTAGAGACAACCGAATTATCTATGAAGAGGGAAATGGCAGCAGCCGGGTGTGGTGGCTCATGCCTGTAATTCTAGCACTCTGGGAGGCCAAGGCGGGAGCATCACTTGAGCTTGAGAGTTCGAGACCAGCCTGAGCAAGAGCGAGAGCCAGTCTCTACCAAAAATAGAAAAAATTAGTCAGGTATGGTGGCACATGCCTGTAGTCCCAGCTACTCGGGAGGAATAGCAAATATGTGATTCTTTCTGGAGAAAACAATAACACTTTCATTGGACGATGAATACATTGTATTGATTCAATATCAAGGTCAAATGAACTTAGGGAAAAAACCACCATAAACATTTACTTCTTGGCATTTCTTCCTTACAAAATATTAAGCTTTGGAATTTAGGGCTTAACATTTCTATTTAAGAATATCTCGTTCTCTACTAGGGCCCCCACCAAAGGACACAGACCAGGTATAATAACATATACTACATTCATGTCTGTGAAAGGGGAAATTCTCACCCACCCAGGCAGAACCAAGTTGGTGGTTTAAAGGAATGTCCACCTAAGTTTATAAAAGGAAACATAATAACCTCCATTATTTAAAGATAATGAAACTCAGGTAAAGAGCATGCAATATATTTGCCTGTAATTATAAAGTTAATAAACAACAAAATCTAGGGCTAGATCACAGGCACCCTAGCACTCAGACCTGCAACCCATCCATTACTGTTTGCTGCTTCTCAGAAAATAGGGACTTGTATTGTCTCCATTCACGAGAGGAATATCGAAAGGGAAAATTGTTATACCTTTGACCTAAAGAATAATTATGCTAGCAAAAAAAGTACTTTTGTCTAAATATTTGCATCAAATTTGGATGTGTATGTTTTATTTCACCTAGGTTCAGCTCAACAATGCTTTAAATTGGCATGATACCTAATAATTTTTAAAGTGTATATTATTTCATTTGATCTTCACATGATTCAAGAAACTATAGGATAGAATTATCACCCACATTTTCCTATTCAAGAAAATGAAGCCAAAGAAGTGACACGATTTTCAATGTCACAGAGCTAGCAAGTTGTGTTAATAGAATTCAAATATATCCATTATCTTAGTCCAGTGCTCTTTTCTTCTGTGTATTGTGCCACATTGATTTAATTTTTTTCCATTTATATAGTTTTATTTGGAATATTTATATCAGTACAGTGGAACTATATTTTACAGACATTGGATTTCCTTAGTTTAGAGATCACTACTTTATTATAAAAGGGAGACATAGAAATTTTTTACCTGATGAAAGATTTCAGAACTTCAGTGGAATGGGCAGCTTCATGTTGATGTGATTTCAACAGTGATTTGGAATACTTTCCAAGAATGTCATCATCTCTAAATAAAAAATAATCCTTGTGGTCTAGAACTACTTTGGTGCCTCCATATTCTGGGAGAGGAATTTTATCTTCGACTTCATACTAACTGACTGAGTCTCTCCACCCTTTCCTTTAGGGCCTGACCAAAGAGCTACTACTGCTGCTTGCAATACTTTTCCCTGAGATTTTTCTGTAAGTATAATGACTGCTTTAGCTACAGTTTCAGCTGCTCTTTGTTCAACCAATACTCAGTTAAAGAGCAGAAGAAACTTTCTAACTGCTTGTCCTTCCACAACTTCCAGTTCTGCTGCCACATCTCAGATTCTGTTCTTGCACTGCTGCTACAAGCTGATTTAAATTTTTAAAGAATAAATTATGTGGTTGTGCAGTGGATAAGTTTGGTGTCTTAAATAAGACATTTGCTGTCCTTTATAAAATAAACCCATCCATTTACAAAGTGGCTTTTGAGGGTGTCCACTGCTTTTTGACAGAAAGATACAAACATGACATCACAAATCCAAATTAAGAACTACAGGACTGTAGAATGAGACAAGTATGTGGTTAGGAGTGCTTTTACCAGTTCGCGTTGGCTCAAAGCCTTTCTGCCCCAAAATATCCACCCTACTGGCCTGCAGGAATGTCTAAAAAGTTCCACTATTTGTCACAATAATAACCATGACATATAAGCACATAAAAACTACTTTGCATTATCTGCTTTAACTCTACTCACTTTTCTTCTAAACAGATCCTAATTTTCCATTTTCCATGAATAGCCTACAACTCAGAAAAGTCGAGTTAATTTTACCAAGTTCCCACAGTTGAGAACACAGCCAAGCCTGCCTCCAAAACCTGTTCTCTTTCTGTATTACCACTATCTCATTATTTGTTTCACTTCTTTGTATTAAGAAGTATCTCAAGGAAGTCCTTGTTTAAATCATGTTGCTTGAAAAGCGTTACATTCAGATTCAAAATTTTAGGTTATAATGTCAAGTTATGAGTCTTTCCAGATAAGAAGTATGTCTGAGTCAGCTTGATTTTTGAACTTATCTGAGTCATCCCTTCTTCAAAATAGTGACCACAGCAGGTAGAAAAATTATGACAATAATGGAACCATTGTTCAAACATTAACTAAAATTCTTT
This sequence comes from Propithecus coquereli, assembly GCF_000956105.1. NCBI lineage: Eukaryota > Metazoa > Chordata > Mammalia > Primates > Indriidae > Propithecus > Propithecus coquereli. The sequence continues at coordinate 1,286,946 of NW_012146078.1, read as the reverse complement.
TGTGAAATTGTCTTCACAGCCTTCACATGTTCCCTTCAGTGGGGGTAAATCTTTGCTTTTTGAGTGTAAATTTGATTGTCTTATCTCCAAAAAAGCAATGTATTGTTTTGGTTTCCTAAGAGCCACTGTGATAAGGACAGTGGGGGTAGCATTGCCTCTACTCATGGGCAGATTCCCCACTGGTCAGTTCACTTCCAACTTGGCCAAGGGGAAGTCCTTTCCTCACGTCCCCTTCCCCACTTAGGTATAAAAACTTGCTGCTCTCTGTTCAGTGAGGGCAGAACCACAGATCTGCAGGTCTTCCAAAACTGATCAGTCAGATAAGGGTGAAGAGGCAGATGGAGGAGGGCTCAAGCGTAGGACAGCTCATCCTCTGAAGCGTTTCCATTTTGTTCCCTTGTCTTTCGCATAGATGGCTCTCACATTCCTCCCTCCAAAAGCTCATCTTTTTAGTTATACTTTGTCTCTCCTTTCCCCAGGCTCTTCTTATTTGGCATTCTAAGAATAAAAAACTATCTCTGAAAGAATGTATCTGAGAAGAGAATCTTTGGCTACCATTTGGGCTGGCAGAGTATTTTTATCTTTGGGCTTCCGTGTTGGATGAGGTGAGGGAAAATGGCTTTCACCGTACAAATGGAGAGAACAAGCAGATACTACTTTGAGAAATAATTGTGCCTCACATGTCTCAACTGTTGAAATGGTATGTTTTCTTCCAGCAAAGCCTGAGACAATGAAACCGCATCTAATATTAAAAAAAAACCTTTAGTTAATAATGATAAGAAAAAATATGGCTGAATATTATAAATTTTATTTAATATAATCACACATGAATTAACTGTAAAATATTTCAATTCTTTTTCATAAATATTTCTACCACAGAAGATTTCCAATTGGGAGAAGGGAGAAATTAAAAAATGTGAAGGTTGTAAGGATTAAGAAAAACCCAAGGATAGATTTTTAAGTAAGCATTCACCAGACTATATAATTATTACCAACTTTTAGAAAAGCTTGTTTCAGCTTTAAGGAAAAAAATACTATGCCTGTATGTATGTTATGCTTCTATTGAAAAAAAAAGCTTTTATTTTTCTTTAAAAAAAAAAAGAAGAACTATTACGTTTACTTTTCTCTAAATTTCACATTTTGGTTCATATTGAAGATTATGCTGCTGAACAACTGTTTCCTCTCATATTATTGTGTTAAGGGTCAGAAATGGCTAAAAAAATATTCTGTAAAGGTGAACCATGGCTCAGTCCTTCAAGAGGACTAAGCAATAAATATGCTGATGAGAAATACTTTAAGAGAGTCCAAGGTCATAAAAGATAGGTCAGAATAAGTATTTAAATCCAGAAAAGTAAAAGGGCAGAAAAAGAGGAAATGATATAAAGGTGAGTTCTAAAACATTTGGATTAGGGAAGAAAGAGCTGGTATTTATTTAGAAGTAGGAAAGCCACTGGTGGGTGGCATTAAAAAATGTGACCATTGACCCCATTCTGGAACAGATCAATAAATGAGTAGGGAAACAATGTCTGAACTGTTTAGCCACAACAGAAGTGAAATGTATCTCTCCTTACTCCAAGATTTAATTATAATTTTAATTTACAGTTCTAATTCTAGGACAAAGAAAAGAAAAAAAAGAAAAAAAATCACTGGGCCATTGTCTCCAGAGAATAAAACATGCGATTTGGTCATAGATAGAGGAAACAGTACATGTCAGCTATTCCCTCCAAAACAACAAATTTCTCTCTCTACTTAAAAGACAGGACAGCTTACTACCCAGAAAAACATTTACGTTGGCCATTTCTTTTATTTGATTTGTTCACTCTTGGTGAGTGATAAATGAAGATACTTCATTTGAAGAGATTCAAGATTCAAATTTTGGCAAGGTATGAAGAGGGAATTTTCTATAACCCTCTTTTTTTTCTCCTGACTACTACATTGCAAAGTGATTGAACTCCCTGAGGCTACAACAGGAGGGTTCTTTCATGGTGTGCAGCAAGATATTTACGTAGTCAGCTTTCCTTGTCTTCTTTATCTCCTGCCCACTAGGAACCAAAACACCATCTGATTTTGACGTCATGTACCAAGAGGTTACCGCACAGAAAATGTTTTGTTTCTGTTCTATTTGACCTATTTTGTTATAATGGCATCAATATTATTAGTTCTCTGGCCTGGGTCTGTATTTATGTTTGGAAAAGCAAAGACAAACTGTTCGTGGACATTTTTAAAAGCAACAGTAAAAGAACTGGCCTAATTCTGTAATATCTCACTTCTTGCAATATCCCCCAGATCTCTGAAATAAACAAGTCTGAAGTGTGCTTAGAGGCTTACAAGTATTCCAGATCTCGATGGCTTCCCTTTTGATTTTTAAGATACTATTTATTTTTTAAAGTGCTTATGTGGAAGTGAGATTATTTGGAATATTGGTATATCATTGAATAGATGTTTATAATTTAATACTGTTTCTAACAGCCTCTCATAATTTCCTGTTGAATATCCAAAAGGCCATGAGACACAGTATAAATCAATGAAATAAAGTCATAACTTATTAAGGAAAGGAGAGAATATGATTGGGATAAGGAATTGGGGAAAAGAAGAAAAATAAAACAAGCAATAAGAAAAGGTGTATTTAACATACAGAAATTCGGGTCCACATTTTTTTAAAAAAAGGCAGCCACAGACAAAATGAAAAACCTACCTATCTTCTTCCACATTAAGCAAAATAATAAAATAAGCATTTGTGTTCTATTTGACAAGGTATTATGGACTGAATGTTTGAGCCCCCCCTGCAATTCATATATTGAAGTCCTAACACCCAGTGTGGCTGTATTTGGTGATGGTCCCTTAAAGAAAGTAATTAAGGTTAAATGAGGTCATAAGGGTGGGGCCATAATCAATAGGATTAGTGCCCTTATAAGAAGAGGCACCAGACAGAAATACAGAAATCTCTCTCTCTCTCTCTCTCTCCCCTCCTCCACATGCACAAAGGAAGGCCATATGAGGACACAGTGAGAAGGCAGTCATCTGCAAGGCAGGAAAAGAGCTCTATCCAGAAAATGAATTGGCCTGAACCTTGGACTTTCCCGCTTCCAGAACTGTAAGAAAATAAATTTCTATCCATACAGTCTGTGGTATTTTGTTATAGCAGCCCAAATCTACTAATACAGATTTTGGTATTGAGAAGTTGGGTGTTGCTGTAACAATACCTAAAAATGTAGAAATGCCTTTGGAATTGGATGATAGATAGAAGCTGGAATAGTTTTGAGGTATACGCTAGAAAAAGCCTAGATTGTGGTGAAGGGAATGTTGGTATTAATAGAAATATGGATGTTAAAGGCAATTCTGGTGAGGGCTCAGAAAAGAGCTGAAAGCCTAGATCTACTCAGAGAATACATAAGTGATCATAAACAGAATGTTTGTAGAAATACGGACATTAAAGACCATTCCAGTAAAGTCTCAGAGAGAAATGAGGAATACGTTACTGGAAATTGGAAGAAAGGCTATCCTTGTTATAAAGTTCCAAACAGCTTGGCTGAATTGTGTTCTAGTTGTTTCGTAGAAGGTAGAACTTGCCAGTGAAAAAGACTGGATGTTTAGCAGAGGAGATTTCTAAACAAAGTATGGAAGGTGTGGATTGAGTCTTCCTTACTGCTTAGAGAAAAGTACAAGAGGAAAGAGATGAATTGAAGAGGAATTACTAAACAAAAAGAAACCAGTACTTGAAGATTTAGAAAATTCTCAGCCTATCCATCTTGTAAACAATGAGGAAGGCTGTTTTGAAAAGAAACTAAGGATGTGGCTGAACAATAATTTAATAAGGAGATTAATACGGGTATGAGCCACGGATTAATCAGCCATCTCGGCAGAAGCCAGGAATAGAGATGAGATTGTACTAGCATAAACACTGCTAGTTGGGACTAAAGAAGCAGACAAAATGAGATGAAATGAAGGAGGCTTCATTTGTTATAGCAGCCTGAGCAGACTAATACATTAGACAAGTTAGTGATTACTTCCAGCTGCTCTTTAAAGACACAGAAAGTGATGTTTATGGTTAATGATGGCAGAGAGTATTTATGTGTTCTCCCTATAAGCCTACATTAAAGTGATAGAGAATTTTTAAAAAAGGAATAACCCACAATAGTTGAGAACATGGGAAGGGTCATAGCTATATAAAGGGATTTCAACAAATTCTCCAAGCTGGAAAGCTGATGAAAATCTGTCAGTGAATAAAGGAAAGGAAGACTTGATCCAATATACACACTGAGAATTATAAGGGAAGTAAGAAACACTTTGCCTAAAGAAGCCTCAGAAGACTTTAATATGGCATTAGCAGGAGGGTGGGAGAAAGGCAACTAGAAGCAAGGGACTTGATCTGAAAGCACTGGTTTCCCCATTCCAATGTACGTGAAATAGTATATTCAGAGAGGCCCCAGTAAACATTGAATAATGTATAAATGAACCAATTAATAAATGTATAAGAACTACCTGATAATTCTCCCATTTAAAAGAAAGACTAGCAGGAAACCAGATCAATACGTACAATAGCAGAAGAAACCCATACCTGCCACCTAAAACCAACTCAGTACTGTTACTTAAGTAAAGAGACAAACAAGACTCATCAGAAATATGGTAGAAAAGGGCCAGGTGTGGTGGCTCACGCCTGTAATCCCAGCACTTTGGGAGGCCAAGGTGGGAGGATTGCTTGAGTCCAAGACTTTGAGATCAGCCTGGGCAACATAGTGAGAATTTGTTTCTAAGAAAAAATTTTTAAGGCTGAGTGCAGTGGCTCAGGTCTGTAATTCTAGCACTTTGGGAGGCCCCAAAGGCATGAGGATCCCTTGAGGCCAGGAGTTAGAGACCAGCCTGAGCAACATGGGGAGACCCTGTATATACAAAAAATTTAAAACTTAGCTGGGTGTGGTGGTGCGTGGCTGTAGTCCCAGATACACAGGGAGGCTGAGGCAGGAGGATCGCTTGAACCCAGGAGTTTGAGATTGCAGTGAGCTAAGATGATGCCACTGCACTCCAGCCTGGGCAACAGACTGAGACCCTGTCTCTGAAAGAGAAAGAAAGAAAGAAAATACAGGAAAGAAAGAAAAAGAAAGAAAAAGAAAGAAAGAAAGAAAGAAAGAAAGAAAGAAAGAAAGAAAGAAAGAAAGAAAGAGAGAGAGAGAGAGAAAGAAAGAAAGAAAGAAAGAAAGAAAGAAAGAAAGAAAGAAAGAAAGAAAGAAAGAAAGAAAGAAAGAAAGAAAAGAAGGAAGGAAGAAAGGAAGG
>NW_012146078.1:1243076-1281625 GCF_000956105.1 Propithecus coquereli | reverse complement strand
AGAAAGAAAGAAAGAAAGAAAGAAAGAAAGAAAGAAAGAAAGAAAGAAAGAAAGAAAGAAAGAAAGAAAAGAAGGAAGGAAGAAAGGAAGGAAAAAGTAAAATTAAAAAAATCAAGAAATTTACAGTATGATTGTCAAAACAGAAGTGTTGAAAGAAAAATTTGAAGAAATTTCCTGGAACCTAGAGCAAAATTTCAAAAACTTAAAAAACATGAGAGTCAAAGCCAAAAGGATCAACACTGGAGAAATTCCACAAAGAAAGAACAAAGGATATGGAGGAAGGAAAGTATCGTATAAATAAAAGTAGAACATTTTCCAGAGCTAATGAGAAATACTAGTCTTCATTTAAAGAGGGCCTCCTGGTACTAAACCAAATGAATGAAAAGAAAGCAAATTCAGACATAATATGATACAATTTTAAAACGTCTAGCACCAGAGAATCTCCAGAATCAACTGATACTAAGAATAAGCATCAGATTAATTATACGGCTCCATTCAGAATAATAAAGCTGTTGGGAGTCTCCCTCTCTCCCTCTTCCATGTATGTATAGAAGAAATCATGTTTTTAGCCTTTTAAAATAAAACCTGAAAAGTGCTCCCTAAAGATAGGAATGACATTGCTTGGGAAGGTTCCATGTGTGGAGCTGGGAGGCCAAAGAGCAGGACTCCCAGTCACTCCAAACCTCATCTCAGTTACAGTGTGGGATAAAGCTGGTAAAGCAAATAGAAAGAGTTATTTTTAAAGAATAATGCCCTTAGCTCAGCAATTGCCCTTCCCCAATTTTTACATAGGCCCTTAAAGAGAAGCCTGGCTATTGATACACCCGCCCACTTACATAGAACTGATAACAAACTTCCCGAGTAAGGGAAAGCTCTGCTTAGGAAATAGACTTAAACAACCGCAGAAAAAGCCATGCCAGCTACCTAGGTTATCTAATGAACTTAGGGCTTCCTTCAAAACATGTGAACCAACAGCCAAAGATCACCAGATATTTGTATAAAATTAATAGCCTGAAAGATAGGATAGGAATCGCACCCCCTCAAAAATAAAGGTAATCGAAGATACAGAAGATAACTTTATAAAATGTATAACTAATATCCTAAATAAATTTGCAAGGATCTGCCATCCATAAAACAAAACCAGGCTGCAATGAAAAAGAAAAATGAACTAAAATAGGATTTTGAAATAAAGAAGTTAATGGATGGATTGAAAATAGAATTATATCCTCTTAAATATCAGTCTAGTTATATGGAAGGTAAAATTACATTACATAGAGAAAATTATAAATAAATGTAAAATTTCTAGAGGAAAAAAAAAAAAACATAAGAGACACAGTAAAAAGATCCAGAATCAATATAATAGAAGCTCCAGAGATGAAACAGTAGAAGTAAGGAAATAATTAAAAATAATATTAAAAATAACAATGTTAAATCCCTAATCACTAGAAAGACATAAGGCTCTCAAGTATATTAATTTTTGATCAAGACAAACAGGGAAAACAAGATTTATAGATAGATACTTTTTAGTAAAATTTTAGAACTCCAAAAATAGATAATACCTTAAAATCTTAGAGAGAAAAAATGTTATTTATTTACCATCAAAAATATAGTTGCAAAAAAGAGGATGAGTAAAATTCATCATCTTTCATATTGAAGAGTCAATTGATAATGTCTAAGGTTACTAAATAAAAAGAAAAAGAAAAGAAAAATATGGAAAGGGGACCCTATTTGAAATCAATATTTGGATTCTAATTAACGCCCAATTATTTAGTATCCTACATAGCTTCAGATCTGACTTCTATAATCTTCAAATTTCTGTTAAAATAGTTATACTAACCAAAACCTGATAAGGATAGTACAGAAAAGAAAACATATAAACTGATCTGACATAGGAGCATAAAGGCCAAATTCTAAATAAAATATAGGCTTTAAGACAAAAATGTATCAAAAAAAAAAACATGAGTAGGTGTTATTCTAGAAATATAAGAATGATTAGGAATGACATAATGATCACGATATCAAGTTAGCTGCCTAAAAGCCATTGGAAAAAACAGAACATTCTTGATTTAAGAAAAATTATTCTCCGGAAAAGTTCGCTGTTAGTAAAAAAAATGTAAATAAAAAAATATAATATTAAAAATAAAGGCATTAGGAATCTAGAAATAGTAGGGATCTTCTTTAACGTGACAAAGAGTATGTAGCAGAGACTGACAATAAAAAAGACATTAGCCAATGAAACACTGATATGCCCATTAAACTCAGGATCAAGACAAAGATGCATAAAATAATCATTATATGGCTGGATGTGGTGGCGCGAGCCTGTAGTCCCAGCTACTCTGGAGGCTGAGGTAGGAAGATCGCCTCCGCCCAGAAGTTCGAGGTTGCAGTGAGCTGTGATCATGGCACTGCACTCCACTCAGCCTGGGCGACAGAATGATACTATGTTTCTTATTAAAAAAAAAAAAAAAAGAATCATCAGTCTTATTTATTACTGTTCTAAATTTCTAGTTAAGCAATAATTGAAGAAAAGAAAATGAAGTAAAAATACCGGTATAGGGAAACATGCCACAGCATGGATGAAATTTGAAAGCATTATGCTAAATGAAATAAACTAGACACAAAAAGACAAATGTTGTATGATTATACTTACATTAGATACTTAGAGTAGTTAAATTCATAGAGACAAAAACTGGAATAGTCATTGCTAAGGGAAAAGAGTTACGTTTTAATGGTTATGGAGTTTCAGTTTGGGAAGATGAAAAGTTCTGGAGATTGATGATGGGGATGGCTGTACGACAATGTGAGTGTACTTAATGCCACTGAACTATACACTTAAAAGTGGTTAAAATGATAAATTTTATGTTATGCATATTTTAACACAGTAAAATAAATATTATATAGGCAAAGACAAATTATTATGATATGGAGATGAGTGATTATCTACCAATGCAATCCAAGAGGACATTCTGAAAATTTATTAGCACTAACGAGAGTATAGAAAAATATCTAGACAGAATATAAATTTTTAAAAAATCAATAGCTTTGCTACACACCAGCAAAAACGAGTCAGAAAATATAAAATGTGGGGGGGAGGGAAGCACAGACACAACGAAAAAATTCAATATCAAGGAATAAATAGAGTAAGCCATGTAAGCAAGATCAATATGACAAAAAACAAAACATGTTACTGGAAGACATAAAGTCTTATATCATGTCTCATATCACGAGCCTGAATAGAAAAGCCTAATACTTTAAAGATGTAATGTCCCCCAAATTAATCTATAATCTTGGTGCTGTTTCATTCAAAACCCTAATTGTTGTTGTCGAATTTTATTAGTCATTTATAAAGTCCACTTGTAAACATAAATAATATTTATTTTAAATTAATGAAAATAACTTTTTAAATCTGAAAATCATATTTTAGTTCTCTACTTTTCCTTGTTCATAGCAGCCTCCTTTTGTTTTGTATATGCCAGATCCTCTCAAATTTATTAAGGATTAATTAATTTATTAAGGATTAATTTTTTTAAAGTTATCTGCTGTGGGCTGGGCGCGGTGGCTCATGCCTGTAATCCTAGCACTCTGGGAGGCCGAGGCAGGTGGATCACTCTAGGTCAGGAGTTTGAGACCAGCCTGAGCAAGAGCGAGACCCCCATCTCTACTAAAAATAGAAAGAAATTAGCCAGACAACTAAAAATATACATAAAAAATTAGCCGGGCATGGTGGCACATGCCTGTAGTCCCAGCTACTCAGGAGGCTGAGGCAGAAGGATTGCTTGAGTTCAGGAGTTTGAGGTTGCTGTGAGCTAGCCTGATGCCACAGCACTGTAGGCCTGGAAACAGAGCGAGACTGTGTCTCAAATAAAATAAAATAAAATAAAATAAAATAAAATAAAATAAAGTTATCTGCTGTGTCTTTTTACCTCTACTGCCTTTGGGTCATTTGTTCTGTAAATTCCTCTTATCTTTCTCTTTCACGCTATTAATTTTATGCAAATATATGGTAATCTTTGGCTGTCACTTACTTTTTCAGATATTAAAAATGTTCTCTAAAGCCAGAGAAATAAGAGCATTTCAAGTGTTGCACAGTAACAGAATAATAGATTCATAAAATGTGTTCTTAAGGCTCCAGGATTCTCATGGACCAGTGTCTCTTAATTGCCCTGCTCCTAGGCAGGAGACTCTTAAGACAGATGGCTGCTGTCCTTAAAGTCCCAGTGTCAGGACCAAGAAACATTCTCATCAACATTTAAGCTAAACAGACAACCACATTAGGCAGTGCCACACTGCAGCAGGGACCAGGCACATTTCGATCTTGCAGCCAGACTCCGAACCTGGACAGCTAGCTACACAGGTTCACTTCTGTCATTTTTATAAACTGTCAACCAATACAACTTATTTTTATAAAATGGAATATTTTGTACCCCACTAATCACATTTGGCAGAGGTTTACCATGTGTGTACATTATTGGGCCATTCCTTTACATCACAGTAAAGTCGAAATCAAAAAGAAAACTATGAAAACAGATTTGGCTCATAAACAGCAAAAATGTCCGTTCATCCAAAAATACAATCTGTATTAGTAAAAATATAGGTGCAAACTAGAAAAAAGATGCAACTTATATGAAAGAGGTTTAATATTTTTAACATATACAGAGAACTTACAAATCCATAAGAAAAACTATTTTCCTCTACTAGAAAAATGGACTAAAAACATCAATAGGTATTTAATAAAAGATTAAATAAAATGACTAATAAGCATATGAAAAAAGTTTAAAGAAATATAAATATTATCAGAATTCCTTCAAGCCTCACCAGACAGTGGATATACATAAGGGTATATTAACATTTGTGGCTGAATTTCATGGTCTCTTTACCTTCACTTTGTGATTCAGAAACTCCAGTCAGCCAAGTTTTTCTTAAGCATTTTGGGCAAGTTTCACACCAAGCTAAACGTTCACTGTCTCCACCCACCAAAAGTCTTTTTTTCTTTTTTTTTTTTTACACTACTATTCCATCAACAAATGTTTAAAAAGAAGTTAACATTCAATTTTGGCAAAGATGAGAGGAAGTAGACATGTATAAAACCTACTTTTTTCTTTTTTTTTGTAGAGATGGGGGTCTCACTATGCTGCCCAGGCTGGTCTTGAACTCCTGGTCTCATGCGATCCTCCCACCTCAGCCTCCCAAAGTGCTGGGATTACAAGTGTGAACCACCACGCTTAGCCTAAAATCTACTTTTAAAAGCAGATTTCCAGAGATAAATCTACAATATGTATCCAAAACCTTCAAAAAAGGCATATTATGTAGACTTTCAGCTAATGATTCTATTTCTAGAAAATCAACCACAGGAAATGAACATGGACACGTATGAAGAAACATATATGAATATGTTCATCACAATATTATTAATATAAGCAAAATATTGGAAATAATCTAAATGTCCAAAAATATGGATATATATGATAAACATATATAAAGAAAAATTATGAATCAATTTCAGAGGGTGATATAAATTTTAATTTATTGATATGAAGATCATCATACTTTATGACATGAAATATCAAGTTACATATAATACATAGAGCACAATTCCATTCTTGTACTTAATGTTACATTGATCTCTGGTTAGTGGTACTACAGATGTATTTTTTAGTGCACATCTGTATTTTCAAAATTAGATTGCATGAAACATGGATTATTTGAATAGTTTTTAAATGTTAGGGAATTGGTGAAATAGAGCTAGTAGTTTAAGCTAGGGAAAAATGTCCAATAAGGCCAGAAGGTCTAAATGGAAGCCCAGGTTAACAATGAAATATTGTATATTTCAAAATAGCTGAAAGAGGATTTTAAATATTCTCACCACAAAGAAATGACAAATATTTAAGGTAATGGATATGCTAATTAGCCTGACTCTATCATTCCACAATATATATATGTATGAAAACACCACATTGTACCCCATAAATCCTTTAGTATCCTCAAGGAATTGGTTCCAGTACCCCCCGGGATACTAAAATCCAAGATGCTCCATTCCTTTATATAAAATGGCTTAGTATTTTCATATAACCTATGCATATCCTCCAGTATACTTAAATCATCTCCCTATTACTTATAATATATAACATAATGTAAATGCTATGTAAATAGTTGTTAAACTGTATTGTTTAGGGAATAATAACATGAAAAAAGTCTGTACATCTGCAATACACATGCAACCATCATAGGCCTAACTACATTTTCAATCCATGGTTGGTTGAATCTACCAACGTGGAACCTGAAGATACAGAGGGCTGACTGTATATATTATTATTTGTCAATTAAAAATAAAATACAATTAAATAAAAAAAATGGAACCCCAAGAAACTCTAACGTTTAAGGGAAAGCAAAGATCATCAAAACACAGAAGCAGAATTAGTAACACATACGTAGAGAAAGAAAATTTGCAGAAGAGAACGTTTATAGACACAAAAGGACGTGAATTTCAAAACGATAAGAGATTCTACAATACTAAAGGTTGCAAAGAAGTTACTAATAACAATTACCATTATGTAGGATGAGAATTGAAATGCATACAGTTGATTTAACAATAAGATCGTCATTAACATTCTCATTTACCAATATCCATGGCAGGGTGAGAAGAGAGCAAATAGAGACCTCCAGTGAAAACGATTTCTTCAAAAAGTTCAAATGAAAATAGAAAGAGAAAGACTGAATAATAACTTTAGAAAAAAAGAGGCGGGGTAATAGTAACATTTTCCTAAAGCTGGGAAGGTGCATCACAGAATAGCTATGAAACTCATGGAGAGAATGCCAAATATACTATTTTGAAAGATGAAAAAATATCACATAAAGTCAAAAGTCACAATTTTATCATTTTTATGAAGATTTAAAAGTCATTTTTCTCGAATGTGTCTTTTTAAAGTCTATTCCAAAAAATGGACAAGAGGACTAAGAAGAATTATACTGATGGTCTAGAACCAGTGAGAGCTGGATCCTATTGCTTTATTCATCTATAGAAATGCTCAGAATCTATTCACATAAACTGTCATTTCACTTCCCCTGAAGCTTGGAGGATTCAATCTCTATATTTAGAACAATATAATACAAACGAACCTTTTGAAGAAAGAGTTTTTCTTATAATAGAGTTATTAACAATTTATTATATACAGAAAAAAGTCAATGAGCAATAAAAAACATAACTCTGCTTTCCAAAGACACTGACCACTACTAAAAGGTTATCCATTTCTTTCCAATAGTTTTCTGTTATGCAGAGGATTTTTTTGTTTAAAATACTGAATTCTTGCCCAACCCTCCAAAAATTATTATAATATTTTACTTATATGTATGTAAAATAAAACTTAATAAAACAGGAATGTTTACATAAAAAGAATTTGCATCATTTAGTAGAACAAGAGTTAAGACACATTACTTTTTTTGCACTTCCAAGTTTTTTTTTCTTTAGATTAACAAAATATTACCCTCAATCAAAGCTTAATGACTTAAAGATAATTTGAGTTTTGCTAATGACATCCTGCCCTTTTTGAGTCACTGAATGATGACATGAAACCCAATCCCATATTTGATGAATCTTCTAATATCTCTCAAAACTTCTGCATTCCTTTGGAGCTTAAGTTCTTATGGTCACTGTTGGTTTTGTATGTTAGGTTTCACTAAATTTTCTTCAGCTCATGCATCTGAATGGATCTCTTCTCTTCTCTTTGTTCTTAATCAACTTAGACGTGAAAATTGACCCATTTTAAAGAAGAAATGTGGGTGGCAGAGGATGGGGTTGGGGGAAAGGACTGCAGTTGTTTACATTCAAGCAACTTCTGCAATTTAAAGTTTAGACTTAGAAATGCCAGTTCCTAAAAGTCTTTCTCCACTTCACGTCTAGTCATTTTTCACTGGAGACCTTCTCCAGAAGCTGAATTCTCTTGCCATGTTACTTAGTCTTCTTTCTCCCTTCTCTGACATCTCCCCTTCGCTCTCCTTGGTTAGCCCCTACTGCCTCCTACAAAAGTCTGTTCATGTCTCTATTTTCTCTGCTATTTCATTACAGATCAAAGCGTCTCAAACTTTAATGTGGATATGAATTACCTCAGAGTCTTGTTAAAATGCATATTCTGAATCAGTACATCTGAAGTGAGGCCACAGATACTTACTTTTTAATAAGTTCCCATATAAAGCTGAATACAGTGGTCCATGACCACACTTGAATGATATGGTTACAGACCATGTTTTTGGGACTTCACTTGCAAAACTTAAAACTGCTTTTCAAGGTAATTTCTAAAATAATTACAGTTCTCACTATAAGAATAATTTCAATATTAGCTGTTACCATATTTTTTCACTGTGCTATATTAGCAGCCAACTCAATGTAATAATACTAAGTCCCCAGCTGGAATGTTAGTAGGCACAGTTAATTATACCCTCTCTCTAACACAAATTTTATTCAGATAGTTAAAACAACCTCACATTTTATAATATATATTACCAAAGTTTAAACAGGCAGTAAGTATTTACACTTCTCTTAGAGAAAGAAATATTAATTTTAACCTTAGAAGCAAAATGTTTGTGACAGAGACAATGCTGAGGAAATATTCCAGGTGCTTCTTTGGGTTGGAGCTACTTGATCTATAAGCAAAAGTAAATTTGTCACTTCCATGCTACAGCAGTTAAGAACGAGCACACATCCTCCATTGTTCTCTTTTCTTGCAAGGACATTGGAGGCCATGTGTACCAGATGGCATAACTAAAGATTTATGCAAACCACATTGGACTTTCTATAATTAAGAAACAAACTCTTATTTTGCTAGGCCATTACAATTTGGAAATCAATTTGGAGATTTGGGGATTAATGTGTTATCACTCCATAGCCTATCTTATTCTAACTAACATAAGATTATGAAAAATCTAAACTAATGCCTGTAACAGAGTTTATTTAACAATGTGCTAACTTGCTCCTTTGCTAATTATAAAAATCAGAGGGCTCTAATAAAAGCAAAAACACACAGATAAAACAGTAGCTCCTGTTTATTCTTTGAATAAAATAACCAAAAAAGCAAAAGAGTAAACAAAAGCAAAGAAGCCCTAAATAGATCTTTAAAATAATAGAAAATAGCTATGGAGAAAAGAATGACTTTCTAAATTACCCTTTAAGAGTAATGGAAAAATTGAGATCCTACAAAGCTTTATCATATTAATACATCAATCCATGATTCTAAAAAAGAAGAACAAAAAAGAAAAATGAAATCTTATAAAGTATCCTAAAGTTTGAGTAGTCTTTGGATAGATCACCTGGGATGATTGGGGGAGGACTATAAAGAGGAATAACCATCTAAAGAGAAGGACTAGCATGTGAAAAGTCTACAGGGGAAAGGGGACAGAGAATGATCCTTTTTGAGAAGACGGACAGTGAAAGGTCAGTTACAGGAAGATATAAGGCTAGAAGCCTCCAGATTATGAGATTTGTATGCCAAGTTCAGACTTCAGTTATACAGGTAGGAGATAAGAAGCAGCAGCAGATGCTTTTTTGTTGACCTTGTAGAGACAAATTGCCATGCTATGGAGAGGACCACATGGTGGGAAGCCTCAGGAGCTGAAGGCCTCAGTTCTACAACTATAAGAAACTGGATTTGCCAACAACCAGTGAGCCTGGAAGGGGACTCCAAGCTTCAAATGAGATTTCAACTATGGCCAATCCTTTGATTTTAGCCTTGTGAGACCCTGAACAGTCTCCCTGGACTTGTGCTTGGACTTCTGACCTATGAAACTGTGAGATAATAAATTGTGTTAGTATTTTAAGCTGTTACATTTGTGAAAATTTGTTACACTGCAGTAAAAAAAACTAATACAAAAAGACATAATTTTGAATCGGCTGAATGTGTTAATATTGCTGCTTTCATTGCATGTGCTAGGCTAGGGCTGCCAACTTCAGTTCTAACAGTTGGCTTGGTTGGCGGATGCCATCCTAGACCAAATCTTGGCACACACTAAATAACATTGAAAAGCCAGACATTCCTTGGCATAATGCAACAGAAAGAAGTCACAAAGACTGGGAGACAGAAATTCTGGCTTGAATCCTGGTTCCTCCCTATTCACTCTCCTCACCCATCCATCCGACACTCCAACACAGAAAAGAAGAATATATTTTCACCAAAACCACGGGAAATAGATTATTGGGGAAACCACTGGAAATTTTAAAAAGCTTTTACTGGCTGTTCTCCCTAGAGAAAAAATGCTGGTGGGCATGGCAGTAATGGAAATGAGCCCTCGGATCTCAAGTGGAACGGGAAGAAACTAGGGTGGCTCAACTGAGGTAGCAGCCCTTACTCACCTCAATGAAAGTAAGGGCACATGCAGTGACGAAATCTCAGAGAAATTATTAACACACAGAGATTTCACTAGAATGAGTTGGACAGACAACCCACAAAATTCTTCACTGGGTGTTTCACACACAAACTCCCCGGGTTAAGCAAATAGAGGCTGTACTTCAGTCACAATACAAAGAAATCACCACCTCTTATTAATTACCAATCTTCAGTCAGTTGACTGATCCAGAACCTTCTGAACAAAGGAGGGGAGAGATGCCCTTGAAGAAGTATCATTCTGTAACAGTTCTGTATCCTTCTGTTTACAGTTTTTAAACTTTTTTACAGTTTTGTAAATTTTTCTCCTAGTTTCTCCAGTGTAAAATAAAATATCTAACCTGAGTAACTACACTAAGGAAAGAAATTCCAAAAATCTCAAGTAATTATTAGATATTGGCCTTTGGAGAAGTAAAACATCTAAGATCTAAGGTATCCTAGGTAGAACTGAGGTTAATGGAGGTCGGCTGATAAGGAGAATTCTGTCCTACAACCATCTAACTATATGCCCAAATAAGTCTAAAACCTCAAACTGTGGTTCCTTTCCTAGGCCTGAGAGCAGTGAACTATTTTCGTCAACAGTTTGGTCACAATGGAATATACCTGCCCAAGTGAGAGTTAAGTTGTTATATACCTGAATGCCCATTACTAAGGTAGAAGAATACATTTTGCTAGACCTCTTATTTTTGAGGCATATTCCATTTTTAGGTGTTCTACTATGATCTATTTACCACAGAAGTCCAAAGGCTGCCAAATGTAGATGAGAACCAGAATAAGAGAATGCTCTCCAGCTAGTTCAAAGTTCAGTTCAAGCAGTCTGTCACTTGTCCTAGCCAATGACCCATCAGATCCAATTGTGCTCAAATTTTCGATAGGCGAGCAGGGTCTTCTCTAGAGACAGTAGCAAGTTTCAGGAAAGGAATTTTAGTAGAGATCTCTATGATTTGTAAGCAAGTCACATTTCTGTCAGCAAGAAATTAATTTCCTTTTGGAAAACTGCTCTTGGCTTCCTTTTGGACTTTTGGAGTCTGAAGATCTGACCACAGGATACCTAGTGACCACGTGATTTGAACAGTTCATAATAAACTAGATGTGGTCTTCTCCATCTAGCCACAAATTTAGTTGTGACAGCACAAACCGTGTTCAAATGGTATGAATAGAATGAGCCTAAAGGCATAACTAAGTTGCCTGTATAGGTTGCTCACTCTTCTGACTTCTTCTCCACTCTCAAGCCGTTTTTATGGTTTCATGTTGAGAGATCTATGACAAACTGACAAAAATCTCTTATTTACAGATGCTTCTGTGTGGTGTACCAACATAAGCCAGAAATCCACCTGTCATAAAGCTATAGGCAAAAACTAATAAACTATAGCCTCTCTCAGGGGTGGTTCTGAGAGGCACTAGAGAAACAAAACCCTTCCAATGGGCAGACACAATAAGCAATATTTCTTATTATTCATTTTGCCTAGAATGAGAAATTGCCTGAGATGGTTGCAAATGGTCGGTCTAGACTGTGGTTGTTCAGGGACTTGTAAAGAACTAGATCCCAGGCCTAGGGACAAAGAATTCTGGGCAACAATTGGTCCAGAGCTGGGAATGTCTGTGTTCTAGGTGAATGTTCACAAGACAGCCCCGCACCAGAGAAGTTCTTAATAGTAAGGGAGACAGAATGACTTACTTAATGACTATCAGTTGTGTTTCTTCTCAAGACAATCATCATCGATTCATCATTGTGGCAAGGGCCACAAACTCAAAAATCTAAAAGTGTCAGGCAGGTAACATAAACAAGGAAAGAGAATCTGGTGAAAGACAACAGAGGATGCCAGGCATTATGGCAAACTGGAGAGGGTATATTCTATCTAAAGAAGGCAGCTCAGAATCAGCTCTAGCTGAATCTTACCATGTTGGGGTGTGAGCCAATGCCAGATATTTCTTTATTTGTTTTTCAAAAGAAGCCATAATACCAAATTTTTACATGAAATTTTCTAATTTTTGAAATGTCATGAAGGCCAAACACACAAGTCTATGGGCCACATATGACTGTCAGTCTGCTACTTAGTGTGATTTGGTCTAATGCTTGTTCAATACTCATAAAAAAGGCAGCCATAATGGCAAGGATGGAGGCTATACATGGACTCAGCCACATGGACTTTCCCTCACTACTGCCCACCAGGCTCTCACTACTAAAATAAAAATACCAAATTTGTCAGCCGATTTGCTATGCCTTGAGCTGCTAGATATTAGACATAATACAAAATTCAATCAGATACCTGGTAGATGGTTGATTAATTAGGGTTCTTCTATCACGAAGGAGCAGCAATTAGTACTCAAAGGTAGAGACATTTATTCTACATTTGGATTTAATTTTTCTGTCAGCACCATTACTGATAGACTTATTCAATGCTTTATGTTAAGCCATGCAACATTACCTCTAACTAAGGAATTAACACCACAATTAAGGAAATAAGTCAATGGAATGATTATAATAGTTTTCATTGGTCTTACTGTATACCCTAATATCTGGCAGAAGATAGCCTTATGGAATGACAAACTGACCAATTATTATTATTATTATTATTATTATTTTGAGACAAGTTTTCACTCTGTTGCGCAGGTTGGAGTGCAGTGGTGTAAGCTTCAACTATTAGGCTCATGTGATCCTCCTGCCTCAGCCTCCCAAGTAGCTAGGACTACAGGCAAGTGTCACCATGCACAGCTAATTTTTTTTTTTTTCAGTGATAGGATCTTGCTATGTTGCCCAGGCTGGTCTTGAACTCCTGGCCTCAAGAGATCCTCCTGCTTTGGCCTCTCAAAGTGCTGGAATTGCAGGTGTGAGTCACAGCCCCTGCCAAATAGATCAATTATTGAGGGCTCCATCACTGCCCTTTGGGACACAGCACTATTTTTCGAAATGTAGTTAAAAAAATGTGGTGTATTCTCTGTACCAACAATCACTAAAATACAGTACTGTTTCTCTAAAGCCAAAATAAAATTAGGAATAAAAGTAGAAAGAGAAGTACTTGTCATAATTTAATGCTTAATAACTATTATAGGTTGAATTGTATCACCCCAAACACGTTGAAGTCCTAATCCCCCAGTACTTGTGACTGTGACCTTATTTGAAAACAAGGTCTTTGTAGATGTTCAAATTAAAATGAGGTCTTTAGGGTAGGCCCTAATCCAATAAGACTGGCATCCTTATATAGAGAGGAGATGTGGGCACAGAGACAGACATGTACAGAGGGAAGACAATGTGAAGACAGAATGAGAATGCCATCTATAAGCTAAGCAACATCTGAGGCTACCAGAAGCTAAGAGAAAGGCATGGAGCAGATTCTCCCTCATGGCCCTCAAAATGAACCAACCCTGCTGACACCTTAATCTCAGACTTGTGGCCTCCAGAATTCGAGACCAGAATTGTCTATTTTTTAAGCCAATCAGTTTGTGGTACTTTGTTAGGGCAGTCCCAGGAAACTAATAGTTACCTAGTCTCAATTTTTTCACATTCTTTCCTAGAAATTTGGAAGCCAAGAAGAAATGGGTTCACTAGGGCACCTAATATATTTTCCACTGAATTAGAAGGTGAGATTGCTATGTAGCCATTTTAATTTTTTTACTCTTATTGAAGGAAAAAAAGAGGATTACGCCAGAATGATGACAGTAATCAAGGCAAAACAGTGTAGTTGCCACATATAAATAAGGGTTAGGAGTAGAACTCCTCCAGGATGACGATTGTATACAGTACAAATAGAAAAGAATCAATGGAAATACCAGGTAGGAACAATAAGGGCTTAGAGTCTTCCTGAGTAAGAGTGTGGTTTATCTAATTCAGGAGACACAACTATTAGGAGCTTTCTAAGGGCAAAAAAGACATAAAATGGATAGTGAAAGAATTATAAATACCAGCTTGTAACCAAGCTTGTAACCAAGAGAGAGAGAAGGAAGCCCTAACTCCACTGCTGGTATTCCCTTGCTTGTTTTTTACTTATTTATTTTTTTGGCATATAAGACAGTTGGTATACTATAGTGTATCATTTTACCCATAAAGCATAGCACAGACCTACAGGAAGCACCACCATGATGTGATGATACAAACCTAGGAAATGGTAGCCTCAAGCCTTTCTCTCTGGATGTGGTGACTGGAACCTATTAAGGAGGGGATTCTTTTTGTGGTAGAGGAGTTATTTGCATTATATTAGACAAATATTTTCAAATGATGTTTATAGAAAAAAGGACATGTGTGTATGTTATACGGCCAAATTAGAATGTATACACTTCTTATTTCCGCGCTCTTTCCAGAATCCATTCCTTTGTGGGAATTGTCCTTCCGGCATTCTATGTGATTCTAGTGAGCAACAACCACAGGACCCCAGAGCCAGGCTAAGCAGAAATGAGCAGGCTCTCCTAGGAATTTGAATTGAGAGCAGGGACACACAGGACTAGAAGGCAGTTAGAACTGAGTCAACTGACTGGTAGTTCCTAAATTAGTGTCACGTGAGTTCCCACCATATCGCTCACCTAAATGCTCAAATCCCTGGCCTCCCTAGGCCTGCCTGGTTGTTCAGCATGCCATTGAGTAGCTTTCCAATAAATCACTCAAATTTTCCTTCCTTCCTCCCTCCCTAGCCTAGAATGGTAAGAGAATATGGCATAAGGTTTGTTGTTGTCATTGCTGTACACCAGATACTGTTTCTAACTCTTCCAGCACAAACCCCAACTAGATAAAATCTCTCTGTAAGTGCAACATTTAGGACTTTAAAGTAAAGAGAATTTAAGAAAAGACAAGGACACAGGAATAGTAAAAGGAATAATTAGGGAAGGAAAGAAGAAGGTACAAAAAGAGAAAAAAAAATATGTGTTATTGATGTCCAGGAGAGACTGTACCCAATCAGAAGTGGAGGTCTGGATAAGACCAAATTAGCACGGCTAAATAAGACATCCTCTATCCCCTATGTCCCTTCATCACAAGTCCTTAGTGAGAAATGATTAAAATACGTAGACAGCATATGTTTTAAACATATAGATTCTCTCTCATATATGTATCTCATGTATATATATAAAAATCTAGAAGTCAGTTAATATCTCTGAATAATTTTTTATTGTTAAAATGAAGAATTTGAACCCCTATCTCTCATCGTATACAAAAATCAACTCAGGATAGATTACAGAGTTAAATGTAAGACCTGAAACTATAAAACTGCTGCAAGAAAACACAGGGGAAACACTTGAGGACATTGGTCTAGGCAAAAATTTTATGGCTAAGACCTCAAAAGCACAGAAAAAAAGACCCCCGAAATAGTCAAACAGAACTATATTAAACTAAAAAGCTTCTGTACAGCAAAGGAAACAATCAACAGAGTGAAGAGACAACCTATTTAATGAGAGAAAATATCTGCAAATTATTCATCTAACAAGGGACTAATATCCAGAATATATAAGGAATTCAAACAATTTAACAGTAAAAAACAAAACAAATAATCCCATTAAAAAGTGGGCAAAGGAACTGAATATACATTTCTCAAAAGAAGACATACAAATGGCTAACAAATATATGAAAAAATGCTCAGTCAATATCACTAGTATCAGGGAAATGCATATCAAAACCACAATGAGATACTCTGTGTAACCACTGTTAGAATGGCTACTATGAAAAAGACAAAAAATAACAGATGCTGGTGAAGATGCAGAGAAAAGGGAACTCATACACTGTTGGTGGCAATGTAAATTAATATAGCCACTAGGGAAATAGTATGGAGATTTCTCAAAAAACTAAATAGAACTAGAGTATGATCCAGCAATCCCACTACTGGGTATTTATCCAAAGGAAAAGAAATTAGTAAATCAAAGGAATACTTGCACTCCCATGTTTATTGCAGCACTATTCACAGTAGCAAAGGTATGGAATCAACCTAAGTGTCCATCAACAGACAAATGGATCCAGAAAATGTTGTATATATACACAATGGAATACTATTTGGCCATTAAAAAGTCATATCATTTCCAACAATTAGATGAAATTGGAAGTCATTATTATTGTTATTGTTATTGTTAAGTGAAATAAGCCAGACACTGAAAGACACTCATATCTGGGAGCTAAATGTTGATCTCATGGGGATAAAGAGTAGAATGATAGATACCAGAGTCTGGAAGGGTGTGGGGGTTGGGGGGTAGGGAGGAGTTGGTTAATGTGTACTAACATTCAGTTAGATAGAAGAAGTTCTAATGTTTAATAGCAGGATAGGGTGACTATAGTTAACAACAATGTATTGCATATTTCAAAATAGTTAGAGGAGAGGACTTAAAATGTTTCCAAAATACAGAAATTATAATACTTGAAGGGATGGGCACCCCGAATACTCTGACGGGATCATTAGATAGTCCAGGCATGTAACAAAATATCACATGTACTCCCTAAATATATATAACTATTATGCATCAATTTTTAAAAAATGAAGTTGAACTAGATGATTTCTAACAACTGTCAAAAAAAAAAAACCACTGTGATTTATAAACTTTTTTCTTTAAATAGCAACTACATTTCCATGGGCTAAACAATGAATTATAAATAAAGTATTTAGAGTTCTAATATATATCTCAAATTTAAAATCTTATGGAGTAAAAACATCCCATATGTATATGTTTCCTTAGCAGTAAACCAGAGATGACTTTTACCCCATTTAAGCAACCAAAATTTTTAAAATGAAGGCATTATAGGGCCAACTATTCTTATATGATATACTTATAGAATTAATTTATATACTCTATCATTATTTACATAGAACAAGTGTAATTCTCCATATATTATATATAGGTATATATAATACATGCACACCCGCAAAATTTTTATCTCTGCCTAGATTTGGTCAAAATGTAACAATCTCAACCAAAAAAAAGGCCTAGCAAAATCCTGTGATGACAAGCAGTTAAGTGTGGCAAGTCACTTTTGCCTCTTTTTCCTCTATGAAACACTAGCTACCAAGAAAATATTCAATTGTCCTAATGAACTGTATAGATAATGAGTTAGTGCATGTAGTCACATATCATTTAAATGTTGAAGTGTTGCAATTGTAGCTCTTTAAGATCAACAAATAATGTTTTAGTCTTTGAACTATAATTTTAAAATACCTCATTCATCCTACTTACTAATTAATAAAAACTAGTGGAATATTAGTAAATTCTTATTTAATTCTCTTAAAGTTACGATCTCTGAAAAATTTACTTTGGAGCTTAAGAGGGCCTACAAGTTATTTGTAATACAGAGTTATCTCTCCTGTGCCACTTCCTGAGAATAAAACAGAGTACAAGAAAGCATTTTTAATCAATGAACATACTTAAGCTTTAGAAAACAAATTAATTGACAACTAAAATGTAGTAAATGCCTTGATATTACTTATATATTTTTCAGAGAAAACTCAATTTGCTGTCTTGAATTCGGGCATGGGAACATAAAGAATTGGAAATAAAAAGGTAAAGTACAAAGAATTCATGCCACCACCTCAAATCAGTGGCTCGCAGTGTCAAAAATTCTCAGTACAAAATGATCCCAGAAAAACAATACAGTATTTAACAGTCCTTTTGATTTCAAGGTTAGAAAATGACAACTGCCTACTGCTATGCAAACCCTCAGTCATCCTAAAAGTTCGTTGGTGTGAGACAAGCAAACCAAGCTCAAAGTTCAGTAGCTGCAAAAGGGAGGTAGGTTGCAGGAGAGGGTGCAGGGTGGGGGCAGCCTCTAGTACAAAAAGGGAAGACACCGTGTTGCCTTTTCTTCCCTACTCATACACTGGAATCTGCTCATCCCTGTCCTCTAACCGGGCACTTCAGTTGTTGAGGGGAAACGCGTAGGCGTTCTAATTCCTTCATTGATACTCATCGTCACCCAGGTTTTTGCATCCGTGCTGTAGACGACATATTCTCGCAGCAGGGCACATACCGACCCTGCCCCACCATTACACTGCCCGCTAGATCCACAGCCGCTTCCATCCGCTGGGTGTCCCTAGGGACTTACGGGAAACTTTCTAGGAAGCTGCAGCTCTAAAGAAAATCCTACCAACCAGGGCACGTAGTTCAGTCGGCTAATGCTGGGGAGGGGAGAAGACAAGACGCTATTGATTACTCACAGTTTGCCTCCGCGACGGAAAGCACTAGGGCGACGCACGCCAGCAGCGCCCCGCAGCGCCCACCCAAGACCCTCATTGTGAAGCGGGCGGAGGCGCTGGCGGGGACGGTGGCGCGTCGCAGCGGGGGCCAGAGCGCTCGGTGCGCCGCGGAGCTGCGAGCTGGGGCGCCCCTCTCGGAGCTGTGCTGCGCGGTGGCGCCTGCGAGCCCGCGAGCGCCAGCGAACGGCCGGGGGCGGAGGGGACCGCCCGCTCCCAGCCCCCAGCCCGAGAGGGGAAGTGATAACGAGGACATTTCCAGTAAGCTTTTTGGAGCTGGGGGAAGGGCTCTGGGAGAGTGTTGGAGGCCCAGAAAACACAGCGGAGACATCCTTGCTCATCTGTTCCCAAGTTACTGCGTTTCGTTCGGTTTCTCCGGAATGTGAAGTTTCCAAAGGAAAAGGGGAAGCGAATGCAGTAAAAACTTCAGGCGAGCTAGGTTGAGAGGCTGAGTGGCCAAGAAAACTTTGACAGTTCAAGAGGACAGGATCTCCAGGCTTAGAAAAAGAAATCATCAGAGAATGACTTGTCAATGAGGATATTAATTAAAACCTAGAAGTCAGTGATAATTTTAGGAAGACTGCAGAGAACAGAGATAGTAAAAGCAAATAGGATCGTTTTGATCATCCGCATTTTTGTTTTGGTCTTGTATTTATGGTGTAAAAAAACTATAGCGAAAAAAAATGTTTTGGAAAAAAATAGAGAATGTATCAAATTTCATCACCTTCAAACAGCTTGTTTTATTTTTTGCATATTACCTCTAAGTTTTGTCCTTGGGCATAGGTACGCATTTGAAATATGTTTAAGGCTACCACTGGAGGTAAACTGCCCGAATTCAAATTGCAGTGCTCCGCCACTTACTAGTTGTATAACTAAGTAAATTGCTTAACATCTCTAAGCCTCAGTTGTATTGTTAGGTAGATATCGAGGGAGGGCTTCCAAGTCCCCTAGGGACCAAAGTGGGTGCTGATGCGATTCACCACTCCTCCCCCCGCCGCACTCCCCCCATGGGCTTTCACAGAGGTTCATGGGATTCACGCACAGTAAGACTCAGGTCATGCAGCTCCCAACTGTCCAGGTAAGGTTGTTCCTTGGTGAGGTCTGAGCCAAAGGGAGGTCCCAATCCCTGCACTATAAAACAAGACTGAGACCATAACCACGCCCTTTGGGGGCCCTTCCCTTTGCTCTCCCTTTGCTGAGACAGTGGGTCCCCTCCTCTCTGTGGTGTATGTATCATGATCTGTAAACCTGTATCTTCCTGTTGTCCTATAATCCTCTCTCTCTCCTCAATAAACCTCATTTTTGTGTTTGCCTAACTTCGATGCCTATGGTCATTCTTCAGCCATGGGCGCACCAAGAACTGACATTTCAGGCTGAAACCTGACAATATCATCTGTAAAATGGGGATATTAGTAGGTTTTCATAGTGTTGATATGATGATTTCAAGAGAGCACATAAAGCAATTAGTGTGTGTCAAATAGTAATACTCAATTCATATTTACTATTACTTCTAATATTTCTGCCCAAATGAAATACCAATTGATTTCGTATGTGTGTGAGTTAAATTCCATAGGGCGATCATATTTCAAGGGTCTCTTCTAACTCTACCTTTTTATGGTTCTGTGATCCAGCTGTATTGAGGCTGATTAATATCAGAATCATTTTTTCTCATAAGAACATGGGCTGGGGAATTCTCATTCACTCAATAGAGGAGGAAAATGCCTCCTACTACCCTTCTAGGTTTTGTGGCTGGTCTAAGAATTAAATTGACATTGATGAACAGAAGAAAACAATATTTAATTATTTGTGCTCCAATGGGAGTTTCACAAAAATATGAGACTTGATGAGATGGCCAGATGATTGAGACATATTAATATATCATCTGGAGCTAAGGAAAGGAATAGGGTTTGAGGCTTCTGGGGGAGAACAGGCAAACTGAGAGAAGGTACAAGGAAGAAATGTATGGTCAATAAAGGTTGCTTTATTATGAAGGTAAGAATCTCTCAGGCAGTAACTGCTGTCTCTAGGAGTAGTTCTTTTCTTGGTACAGATAGATACCTTTACTAAAGGAAATTTCTTTTACAAATGTAAATTTCCTTTACAAAAGAGGACATTTATACTTTATTTTAGGCACTTGAAGGGGAAGTAAAAAGCTTTCTCTACTTCTGCTGGGTTCTTGATTGCCTTTAGCTCAAAATAATACATATGTCGAAATGGCATATTTTGGGGTGGAATGTTCTGAACCCCTTCAACTTATTTGAGAAAGAATTATTAAGTGTATCTATGATCCCTCCCACTTTTAAATTCTCTTCCTTCTTGGTTTGTCTGACTTCACCAGGCAGTCTATTCACCACTTTATTCTCAGCCCCAAGCTATTTAAATAGAAATACAATTTGAATCTGTGTAAAATAGTTTGGATTATATTAAACAAAAATAGGCTTTAAGTACCATATTAATTATTAACTATTTAAATGTATTGAGGCTCAAAATCTTTCAAGTAAAAGCCCTATTTAGGAATCTCCTCATCTTGTAAGGAAGAAAAAAAAGAAGAATATCAACTTTGAGGATCTCAAGGAGGGAACAACATCAAAATCATGAATCTGACACTGCCCTTTTTAAAATTAATAAAGGGCCACAAAGTGGGACCTGTAGTGAAGGAAATATATACATATGGGTGTATGTGTATATATATATGTATATATAAATATATACATTATGTATATATATATACACATATATATGTATACACACACACACACATACACACACACATATATATACGCACATACATATATAAACAAGCCATTGTTCCCAAACTTGCTTTCCTATAATTGCTTGCTACTCAGGAGTCACATAGCTGATGAAAAATTTCTTGGCTTTCTTCATTACTCACATAGATAACATCACCGTTGTGAAACTTGTAAGGGTAGTTTTTGAGAGATCTTCCAGGCCCTGCATTTCAGTGGATCAGCTGACCCACCCAGACCAGTGGCCCATTACAAGGAACTGACTCAACTGGTCTTATGACTCCCACCCAGAAACTAACTCAGTGCAAGAAGACAATTTCTACACTCCTATGGTTCCACCCTGAGCCCAGATAATCAGCAGACCCAACTGCCTAGCCCTTTGCCCAACAAACTATTTTTTAAAAACCCTTTCTCCCAAATTCTTGGGGAGATGGATTATGAACTTCCTCCTGTCTCCTTGCATGGCGTCTGTAATATTAAACTCTCTCTCACTCTCTCTGCTGCCACCCCTCCTGTCTCAGTGTATTGGTTTCCCCTTGAGCAGTGGGCAATGAACCTGGTAAGGCTATGACAAAGCAACAACTTTCATAACAAATTGCCTCCAATACAGATATATGAAAACTACAGAGTATGAAGAAAAGAAGGGAATGTTCAAGAAACATAAGATGTCTAAAAAAAAAACCTTGCACCTCCAAAGACTTCAGTTGGAAGTGAATATTGGCCAGGCTGTGGCTCGTGTCTGTAATCCCAGCACTTTGGGAGGTTGAGGCAGGAGGATCACTTGAGTCCAGGAATTCTAGACCAGCCTGGGCAATACAGCAAGACCCCACCTCTACAAAAAATAAAAATAAAAAATAAATTAGCCAAGCCTGGTGATTCCCACCTGCAGTCCCAGCTACTTGGGAGGCTGAGGCAGGGGGATTGCTTGAGCCCAGGAGTTCAAGGATGCAGTGAGCTATGATTGTACCACTGTACTCCAGCCTGAGTGACACAGTGAAACTCCATTTCTAAAAAAGAAAAAAAGGAAGAAGAAAGTGAATATCTTTTCAATACCACGAATGTGTACCATGGTGCCGGTAATAGTCCTCAATGTTGAAAACTTATGTGTACTACACTGTAATGTCAAAGTTTGAAAATCCATATGAAATGTTAATAATACAATTTAATAACATATCTTTGGATAAAATTTCCAGGTTTTTAATTTATCTGAGAAGTTCACTCTGGGATGGTGATATCTGGCTTTAGCTCAATATTGATTAACACCTGTTCAATCGCATTCAGCCAAAATTTGTTTTTGGCACACTTCTAAATATACAACTAAAATCTGTCCAAAATTTAACTCTTAACCTAATCTCATTTCTAATCCTAATCCCATACCCTTACCCAGTTTTACATTTCTCTATATCATCTTCTACTAATATACTGTCTGTACTGTTTATTATCTACCTCCTCATCTCTCTCCACCACTAGAATGTAAGATTTATGAGGCCAGAAATTTTTTTACGTTTTGTTCACAACTATTAATATATTCCTGGTGCCTAGAATAGTGACTGGTCCATAAACACTCAATTTAATTTAATTTAACAATGTGGTCCTGGGAATATTTATGCCAAAATATCAACAGTGATCATGAAATGACAGTCTTACCTAGAATGATAGCAGCAAGACTGTTTTCATCATTCAGAATAAACTAGATTATACTGTGGTAAAATAGCCACAAAATTACAGTGGTTTAGATAAAAAGTGTTTATTTCTTGTTCATGGTAAGTCTACAAGTCTGCATGACTTTCCAGGCAGCTGTCTTCTATGTGTTTGCCCAGCATTCCATGCTGCTTTGATTTTATAGTACCTCGAAATCAACATAAGCTTCCATAATTACAACTGTAAGGGAAGAGAGAACATTGAGAATTGTGCCCCAGCTCTTAAATACTTTTACCAAGAAGTCATATACCACCTACATTTCACTGCACAAAGTAAGGCACATGGCATGCCTGACTTCAAGAGGTTGGGAATAATTTTCTCACATACCTATAAGGAAAAGAGGACCAGAAAGGGTGAGCAACACTTATGTCTACCAAACCACTAAGGATATCGGAAAGCTAAGAGTCAACTTAGCTGAGTAAGTGATTGACTGCATGTTGGTACCAAAAATGTTTGGTGATGTATTATTATTGAAATTAGGGAAGCCATGAAGTACGGCAAGTCCTTTAATAACATTGTTTCATTGAAACATTGATGAGAAAAAAAAAATCAATTCCTGGCTGAGGTCACTGTGTGGAGTTTGTATGTTCTCCCCATGGATTTTCTTTGTGTACTCCAGTCTCCTTCGACATCCCAAAGATATGAATGTTAGGTGAACTGGAGGGTCT
The DNA here is from genome assembly GCF_000956105.1 of Propithecus coquereli. Classification (NCBI taxonomy): domain Eukaryota; kingdom Metazoa; phylum Chordata; class Mammalia; order Primates; family Indriidae; genus Propithecus; species Propithecus coquereli. The sequence goes on along the minus strand of NW_012146078.1, from coordinate 1,257,983 downwards.
AAACTGTCCCGGTGTGAGTGGGTGTGGGTGTGTGATGGGATGGCATCCTGTCCAGGGTAGGTTTTCACCTTGCACCCTGAGCTGCCAGGATAGGCTGTGGCCACCAGAGACCCTGAACTAGAGTAAGTGGAGAAATTATGTTCTTACTGGTGTTATTAATCTTTCTTAAGTGTACGTATAGTTCACATTTATTTCAATGTTAAATATTAGAAGTGTTTTAATCTTTATTTAGAAGTTTGGTGATGTTTTTGCGACCAAAAATATGCCATAGGAACTTAATGCTAATTTATTTCAATTTGCCTATAAATAAAATTGATTTTGTTATATGTCATTTTGCTTAAAGTCATAGTTTCTAAGAACCTATGTATGACATTAAGTGAGGACTTACTGTAAAACTGGTGTTGAGTTTATTTTTGGAAAAAAACAGTATTGAGTATGGTGTTAGAAACGCTCAGAAACATCCACATAGTAGGATCCTTCAGGCACAGAATAATTGAATTCTCTAAGACAACATGTTTTTTAAAAGGAAAACAGAGGGATAAGATCAGATCTTAGAGAATGCATATAGGAAGCCAGAGGAATGGCCAGGGAGATCAGAAGAGAACCAAAATGGTGCATAATTGTGAAAGACCAAGGCGGGAAAGTGTTTTACAGGAGTTAACTATATTAAATATATTAACTTATGCAAAAGAAAAGAGAACTTATTTGTTAATTAGGAAGATATAAGTTATATCCAAAAATATGTTTTTAGTAGTTTGATGGGACAGAAGCCCAATCATAGCATGGATAAAAGAGTGAACATCAACAATAGAGCTTTAGGGTTTGTGAATCACTAGTTTAAAAAAGTGGGTCATGAAAGTAAAGAATCAACAGAAACAGTACTAATTTGGCTTGCAGTTAAGGAAGAATTGTGGACTTATCCTGCTCTGCCCTACTATCCTTACCCCCCGTGGAGCCTGGAGATAGGAGGATACATGCCATGAATGTTTACAGAACAGTTGACACCAACTTCAAAATCTGTTATCTCTTACTTACCAGAAATTGCACTTGAGCTTTACTTCTCTCATTTCATCATCTTAGCAACCCTGCAAATTAGGTATTTACATTTGCTTTACAGATGGGGTTGTTGGGGTTCAGAAAATGATATCACAAAATAAAGACCTCAGAAGCAAAGTTTCTTTTTGACCTTCTCCTGTCTCCCTGTCTCTCACTCCTCATTCTCTCCTTAAGCAAGCCATAGATTCTAGAATTCCTTTTTCTCAAGGTAGATTATAGAAACTAGAACCCCCTTTTCCCAACACCAGCCATACAACCTAAAACATTTACTGTAACCTTCTCGCTTTTTGTGTAAGAGCTAGCCATAAAGAAATTCTCTGACCCACCTTGTTTGATAGTAGGTCATAATATCTTCATTCTGGAAAGAGTCCTGCCCTATACCAGGGAGGAAGGAATACTGCACAGGGAGGCCAGGAAGAATTGGAATAGACAGGCCTTGCCGAGTTTCCCCATGCAATCTATTCTCATTAGGCCTTACTCTTTTTGTCCAATAACAGCTTTACCTGGCTGTCCATTCTTCATTGAACCTAAGTATAAAATGGGTAGTATTCCCTTTTTGTTTGTGTCTTCATTCAGAAGGCTTTCATGTCACATAAAACTTTGATTTAATAAATTTTTTATGCTTTTCTCTTGTTAACCTTTCTTTTGTTATAGGATTGTTGGCCATGACTCCCATGATGGGGAGGAAACGTATTATTCCCTTTGTGCTCCATAGGGTAAAGACAGTAAACTGTATGAGATGTATATGAGTTAGAATTAGGGTTGTATGGATTATGTTATTTATTTATTTATTTGTTTTTTTGAGACAGAGTCTTGCTCTGCTGCCTGGGCTAGAGTGCAGTGGCGTCAGGCTAGCTCACAGCAACCTCAAACTCCTGGGCTCAAGCGATCTTCCTGCCTCAGCCTCCCGCGTAGCTGGGACCACAGGCATGCGCCACCACGCGCCGCTAATTTTTTCTATATACTTTTAGTTGTCCAGTTAATTTCTTTCTATTTTTAGTAGAGACGGGGTCTTGCTCTTGCTCAGGCTGGTCTGGAACTCCTGGGCTCAAATGATCCTCCTGCCTCGGTCTCCCAGAGTGCTAGGATTACAGGCGTGAGCCACCACGCCCGGCCAGGTTTATGGGAATTATTAAAGGACAGAGAATAACTTAAAACCTGGATCTATCTTAGTCCCAAACGTTATTTTTCCAAAAATGCACTGGGATTCTCAGTGCCTTCTTTCTTTTTACTAGGATTTGAAAGTATTTATTTAAGTAGAAAGTGAGGGGACACACAAGTGCCTAAATATTGTGCATGTACTTTTTTTCCCTATAAGAATATACTTGTCATTTTTTCTCCAAAGAATATTAAAAATTTCAGATATTACATACCTCTCTTTTTAAAAATAAGGTATTACAAAACAGCCAGTGGATCACAGTCTTCATCTTGCAGAAACCAAATAGCTAGCAATCTACGTATCTAAAAATCCTGAAACAAACATACATCAAGTTGTTAACACTGGTTATCTTTGAGTGTTGAGTGTGAGATCTCATTTTTTTCATCTTGTTCCTTTTCATTGTTTTTCACATTTTCTACAATGAACATATATTTCTTTTGTAATCATAACCTCCCTACAACAAAAATACAATTCCGTTTCGCATATTATGTAAGAGTAATGAACATAATAGAGATTAAACCTTCACTATCATCTAAACTATTGAGAAAATTTAGCAAACGAGTTTCCCTCTTGTCCTTAACTTATAATAATTGCCCATTATATTGTTTCTGTAATTGTGCAGCCTGAGTTTGCCAGAATCCCAGAGGATCCCTATCCCAGCTGCAAGTAAACTCCCCCAAAAGAGAAATAAAACCCATGAACAAGACCTGAGATCTCTGAATCTCAGTTGGGGATATTAGAGACAGACAAGGAGCGGCACCCTCCGCTGGCCACACATTTTGTACAGGTATAAAGATAGGATTGCCGGAGGTCTATCCCAGATCCCTCAGCTTATCTCTGGACGCTCGGGTTGCCTAGTTACGAGAACTCTCTTCCCCCGAGCTCCGCCTCTTTCTTCTAGATCACTCCCCTTCCCTCTTCCCAGCTCTCGGGCAGGGGCGGGGAGCCAGGCCCCTTCAGCCACTCTGAGGCCCCCGCCGCAGGCCCTCAATCGATGGTTGGAGAAGAGGAATGAGGGCGGTGCTTGGAGGAGGGCCTTCCGCGCCTTGGAGTAACGTCAGCACGTCGGCGCGGGGGTTTTCTCTGGTCGGGTCCCGCTAACTCTGCCCAGTTTATCTGCGCTTCTGTCCCCGCGGTCCCTTGGCGGGGACGGCAGTCGTTGTCCGCTCGCGGACCCACGCGGTTAGCAAGGCGTGGTGTTCGGACTGGCCGCCTTGCCCTCCCTCCTGGTTTTTCCTCGGGGCCTATCCGCCTTAGGGGCGCCTCCGAGAGGCGGAGGCCCCCGGGACTCGGCCCGAGGAAGCTAGGGGCCCATCCCCGCTCTGGGATCTGATGGGAGGTGGCGGGAGGAGCGACCTGGCATGTTCAGTCTGATGGCCAATTGTTGCAGCTGGTTCAAGCGGTGGCGGGAGCCTGTCAGGTAGGCTGGAGCTAGGTGTCCCGGCGCCGTCCTAGGGGATGGGGATAGCTGCACCCAGGGGCTGGGCGGGGCGCCTCCTCATCTCTCTGCGCCTGAAGAGTCTGTCCCAGGCCGCAGGGGATGCTTTCCTTTCCAGTTTTACTTGTCCCAGCTGGGAGAGATACAAGGGTGTAGCCTTTTTGTCTGGTTTCCTTTACGTTCTGATCAACAATGCTTATCGTTATATTTTAAATAGATTTGAGTTTCTTAAAAAGTTGTGGATTGTGTGTGTGTGTGGAATTGGAAACCATCCCTTGCGTATTTTTCCTCTGAGGCTTTTGTAATGGAAATCTTTTTAAAGAGAGAGGGACATGGGGATTATGGTTTTCATAATATCCACACATCCCATTCCAAATCACACCCCCACACGCCCCCACACAGTTTTGTTTGAGGACTTGGGCTTGAAATCTGACTCCACTACTTAATAATTATATGACTCAACCATTTTTGGCCCCACCTTCCTCTTTTATTAAATGAGGGCGATAATATCTCTGCCTTAAAAGTGTTGTATCCAATGAGAGTAAGTGATGAGTAGTTTTTTAACTGTAACGTAGCTTCAATTTTCATTATGACTGTAGTAAAATCTTTTATTTGGAAAGGTCCACTTTTTAACTATTTTGAAGTGCTACACATACAAGTATTATATTCAGCGCCTGTTACTTGATATTCATTTATTCAACAAATATTGTTAAGAAAACATGATGTGCCAGGCACTGTGTAAGGGAGTTAGTGAAAATGAAGCTTTTGAAACTGAGAGGCCCAACCCATAAAGAGACTTTTAGTTTGGTACTCTTTATGAATAGTGTTGACTATACATAGTTCTAGTCTGGAATTAGGTCAAGGGTAAAAGATAGCAAAAAAAATTTTTTTAATTGTTAACATTTCAAATACAATATTTGCCATAAAAATGAACTGTCCTTGAAAGATGAATCTGAAAAACTATACTTACACATTATAAGGAAAAATACATTTTTATGTTTGGAAAAGAAATTTGCTTTAAATGAAATTTGAAATTCTTTCCTTATTATTAACTCTTAGCTAGATTTGAGTGTGTGTTTTTTGTTTTATTTTTATTATTATTTTTGGTTTGGTTTTTTTTGAGACAGAATCTTGCTCTGTCTCCTGGGTAGAGTGCAGTGGTGTCATCATAGCTCACTGCAACGTCAAACTCCTGGGCTCAAGTGATCCTCCTGTCTCAGCCTCCAGAGTAGCTGGGAGTGCCACAATGCCTGGTTAATTTCTCCTATTTTTAGTAGAGAGGGGCCCTCGCTCTTGCTGAGGCTGGTCTTGAACCCCTGGCTTTACGGGATCCTTCTACACTGGCCTCCCAGAGTGCTAGGATTATGGGTGTAAGCCACTGCGCCGGGCTGAATGTTTTAAGTATAATTGGTACAATCCACTCTAAGAATGTTTTTTGATGTATGGACTCTGCTTATTTGTTTTAATTTTTGATAATATTCTGGTCTTACTGCAGATTCTCTGCTAAGACTTGAGTTTCATTCATATTGCATGTCCCCTTGTGGTTTTTTTCTGTCTGCTTTTAAGAAATGTATTTGATTTTCATGTAGACATTATAGCATGTGTTCTTTTAACTAAAAACAATGAAAAAAACTTGTAATCTGAAGGAGTTTTCAATTTAATTCGTCTTTCTTAGTCCTTGCTTTTCTTAGCAGCTTTTGTATGATCTGGGATGATTTATTTAAAGGGAAAGACAGAGTTCAGAGAAAGGTAATGTATTGATTTCCAAGTAGACCAGATAATTGAATTTTATCAATGAAGCAATATTATAATTTAGCCCTGTAACTCAGAGTATATATTTTTCTTTAATATGCAGCATCTAGATTTGTACCATCCAGTAGGGTAGCAGCTAGCTACATGTGGCTGTTGAGCTTTTGAAATGAGGCTAGTCCGAATTGAGATGCTCTAAGCATGTAATATATAGTGGACTTTGAAGATTTATTATGCAAAAAAGTCAATATCTTATCAGTCTTTTTTAAGTTTGATTACATGTTGAAGTGATAACTTTTGCATATATTGGTTTAAATAAAATATATTAAAATTAACTTTATCTGTTTTTTGGTTTTACTTTTAAAAATGTGATTTCTATAAAAACTAAACTTATACAGGGCTCTCATTATATTTTTATTGGACCTTGCTGATCTAGATCATGCTCTAATATGAAGGACATAGGCAAACATTTCTCAATGTTGGTTAGAATTAACTGTCAAAGGATTTGAAAACAAGTTGGAGTACACCTATCTTTTAAGTACCCTTGTTCAATGCCTGATTTGTATAGTGGCTGAATAAATATTTACTAAATATTGTATGTAATTTGATAATCCCCTAGCAATAATCATCCTTATGTAAATAATATTAGCAAGTAGTTCCGTTTATTTTCCTGGAATAAATGAGAGGTGAGCAAGCTGCTTTTAAAAACAAAATTTTGTGCTTTTTAGATATTATGTATTTTTTAAGAGAAATTATCTAGTTGAGTATTTTATGTGTATTTATGTTTTCTGTAGAATTTTTAAAGTTTTAGACTATGATACCACTTACTGAGATTCCTTTTTATCCTTTTATTTTATGAAGATGTCTTTGCAATTGTGAGACATGAGTGTGTAAAAGAGAAGATGATTATTGGTATACTGTGTTCTGAGATTATTTTGTTGATTTATCTAATATATTCTGTACACTTTCATTTACTCACCTCTCCTCACTTAGTCGTTCTTCCATTGAGCATATTATGCTAGAGATTGGGATCAGGGATTAAATCTGTGCAATAGGGACAAAGTGGGAGTCAGAGGCCAGATATTAAGGCACCAGTCTAAGTCAGGAGTCAGGACCAGGATGCCAGGTAGTTCAGGAGCCCAGCCTATGTTCAGACCATACCTGCTATTGTTAACAGCAAGTCAGAACCTGAACCTAGGCTTTACAGCTATGTAAATTAATCTTTTTTTTTTTTTTAATACTGTCCTTTTTTTAGAAAAATTTCAGAATATTACAGGGGTACAGATGTTTTGGTTACATAAATTGCTTTTGTACAGTTTGAATCAAGGTTATAAGTGTGCCCATCACCCAAATAGTGTGCATTGTACCAATTAGGTGTGTATTTACCCATGCCCTCCTCCCGCCTCCCACCTGTTTGATTTCCTTTCAGTTTTACTTCCATGTGTGTACATAAGTGTTGATCAATTAGGTTCAATTTATTTATTTATATTTTATTTTGTTTTTTTTATTATTTTTTATTTCAGCATATTATGGAGATACAAATGTTTAGGTTATATATACTGCCTGAGTCAGAGCTTCAAGCATGTCCATCCCCCAGATGGTGCACACCACACCCATTAGGTGTGAATATACCCATCCCTTTCTCCCCCACCACCTGCCCCACACCCGATCAGTGTTACTACTATATGTGCACATAAGTGCACTTGGTGCATACCAATTTGGTGCTGAGTACATGTGGTCCTTGTTTTTCCATTCTTGGGATACTTCACTTAGTAGAATGGACTCCAGCTCTATCCAGGATAATATAAGAAGTGCTATATCACCATTGTTTTTTGTGGCTGAGTAGAACTCCATGGTATACATATACCACATGTTATTACTCCACTCATGGATTGATGGGCACTTGGGTTGTTTCCACATCTTTGCAATTGTGACTTGTGCTGCTATAAACATTCTAGTACAGATGTCTTTTTTATAGAATGTCTTGTTTTCCTTTGGGTAGATGCCGAGTAATGGGATTGCTGGATCAAATGGTAGTTCTACTTGTAGCTCTTTACAGTATCTCCATATTACCTTCCACAGAGGTTGTACTAGTTTGCAGTCTCACCAGCAGTGAATGAGTGTTCCTATCTCTCCGCGTCCACACCAACATTTATTGTTTTGGGACTTTTTGATAAAGGCCATTCACATGAATTAAGTGATATCTCATTGTGGTTTTGATTTGCATTTCCCTGATTATTAGAGATGTTGAGCCTTTTTTCATCTGTTTGTTGGCCATTAGTCTGTCTTCTTTTGAACGCTATTAAAAAGTGGGCAAAGGACATGAACAGGAACTTTTCAAATGGTCCAATTTAATAGTACATGTGATGTTTGTTTTTCCATTCTTGCAATACGTCACTTAGAGGAATGGTCTCCAGTTACACCCAGGTTGTTTCAAAAAGTATTAGTTCACCTATTTTTTTTTAGTAGTTGAGTGGTACTCCATGGTATACATATAGCACATTTTATTAATCCACTCATGTATCGATGAGCACTTGGAATGATTCCACATCTTTACGATTGTGAATTGTGCTGCAATAAACATTCAAGTACAAGTGTCTTTTTGATAAAATGACTTTTTTTCCTTTGGGTAAATACCCAATAGTGGGATTGCTGGATCAAATGGTAGGTCTGCTGTTAGTTCTTTGAGATATCTGCATACTACTTTCCATAGAGGTTGTTCTAGTTTGCAGTCCCACCAACAATGTGTAAGTGTTCCTTTCTCTCCACATCCACACTGGCATCTGTTGTTTTGGGACTTTTTGATAAAGGCCATTCTCCCTGGGGTTAGGTGATATCTTATTGTGCTTTTGCTTTGTATTTCCCTGATGATTAGAGACATTGAGCATTCTTTTAGAAGTTTTGGCGATTAGTCTATCTTCTTTTGAACAGTTTCTGTGCATGTCTTTTCCCCACTTTTTAATGGGGTTGTTTGATGTTTTCTTGCTGATTCCCTTGAGTTCTTTGTAGATTCTGATTATCAGCCCATTATCGAATGTATCGCATGCAAATATTTTCTCCCATTCTGTGGGTTGTCTGTTTTGCTCTATTCATTGTTCCCTCGGCTGTGCAGAAACTTTTTAATTTAATCGAGTCCATTTCTTTATTGTTGCTGTGATTGCTTTTGGGGTCCTCTTCCTAAATTCTTTGCCTAGGCTGATATCTAGAAGAATTTTTCCAATCTCTTGTAGAATTTTTATAGTTTCGTGCCTTAGGTGTAAGGCTGTCATCCATCAAGAATTAATTTTTGTGAGTGGTGCTACTTACGGATCCTGTTTCAGTCTTCTACATGTGGCTATCCAGTTTTCCCAGCACCATTTATTGACTAGGGATTTTTTTCCCCAGTATATGTTTTTGCTTACTTTGTGAAAGATCAGAGGGCAATATGAGGATTGTTTTATATTTGAGTTCTCTGTTCTGATCCATTGTGCCAGTACCATGCTGTTTTGGTTACTATAGCCTTGTAGTATAGCTTGAAGTCTGGTAAATTGATGCCTCCTGATTTGTTCTTTTTGCTTAAGGTTGCTTTGGCTATACAGGGTCTTTTCTGGTTCCAAGCGAAGCACAGAATTATCTTTTCTAGATCTGCAAAAAATGACATTGGGGATTGTGTTGAATTTGTAAATCACTTTGGATAGTATTTTAACAATGTTGATTCTGAGAATCCAGTAGTATGATATGTTTTCCCATTTGTTTATATACTCTGCCATTTCCATCCTCAGTGTTTTGTAGTTCTCCATGTAGAGGTCTTTCACCTCCTTAGTTAAGTATATTGTTGGTATTTTATTTTCTTTGTTATTGTGAAAAGTGTTTAGTGTTTGATTTGATTCTCAGCTTGACTGTTGTTGGTGTATAGAAATACTACTGATTTATGTATGTTGGTTTTGTAACCTTTGACTGTGCTGAATTTATTTATCAATTCCAGGAGTCTTTTGGCAGAATCTTTGTGGTTTTCTAGATATAAGATCATATCATCAGCAAAGAGTGATAGTCTGACCTCTTGTTTCCTCATTTGATTTCCTTCTCTTGCCTGTTTGCTCTGGCTGGGACTTCCAGTTCTTGGTGGGAGTGCTCTAAGTTTTTCCCTGTTCAGTATGATGTTGGCTGCGGGTTTGTCATATATGGCTTTTGTAATTTTGAGGTATGTTCCATCTATGCCTATTTTGTTAGGAGTTCTTATTATAAAAGGGTGCTGAAGTTTGTCAAATGCTTTTTCTTCGTTTATTGAGAGGATCATATGATCTTTGTTTTTGCTTCTATTTATAGAAATCACATTTATAGATTTGCATATGTTGAACCATTCTTGCATCTGTGGGGTGAAGCCCACCTGGTCCTGGTGGATTATGTTTTTTTTTTTTTTTTTTTTTTAAGGCTGGTTAAGTGAGGCAGTGAGAATAGATGGATTATGTTTTTGATGTGTAGCTGAATTCGATTTGCTAAAATTTTGTTGAGAATTTTTCCATCTATATTCATAAGGGATATTGGTCTGTAGTTTTCTTTTTTTGTTAAGTCTTTTCCTGGCTTTGGTATCAAGGTGATATTGGCTTTTTAGAATGAGTTGGGGAGGATTCTTTCTTTTTCAATGTTATAATATAATTTTGCAGTATAGGTATCAGTTCTTCTTTGTAGGTCTGGTAAAATTCAGTTGTAAAACCATCTGGGGCTTTTGTTTGTTGGAAATTTTTTTTTTTTTTTTGAGACTGAGTCTTGCTCTGTTGCCTGGGCTAGAGTACCATGGCGTCAGCCCAGGTCACAGCAACCTCAAACTCCTGGGCTCAAGCAATCCTGCCTTAGCCTCCTGTGCAGCTAGGACTACAGGCATGCACCACCATGCCCGGCTAATTTTTTCTATATAGATTTTTAGTTGTCCAGCTAATTTCTTTCCATTTTTAGTAGAGATGGAGTCTCGCTCTTGCTCAGCATGGTCTCGAACTCCTAACCTTGAGTGATCCTCTCGCCTCGGCCTCTCAGAATGCTAGGATTACAGGTGTGAGCCACTGCACCCAGCCTGTTTGTTGGAAAAATTTTTATTGCTGCTTCAATTTTGTTACTTGATAACTGGTCTGTTCAGGAATTCTATTTCTTCCTGATTGAGTCTAGGGAGGTTGTGTATTTCCAAGAATTTGTCCATTTCCTCAACATTTTCAAGTTTACATGCATAGAGATTTTTATAATATTGAGCGATCATATTGATGATGACAGTGTGTTATTATCTTCTATCTTCTTCATGGCAGACTCAGTGGTTAGGGGGAACTTGATGATGGCATAGTGGTCAAGCTTGTTTCTCCTGGGGGTTGCTCTTCTGAGGATATTTGAGATACCTCTGGAGCCACAATATCTTAGGCCGCCAGAAGATGAGTGAAGTATGGATCTTCTTTTGTTTGTGGCTGTGGATGCCTTTCAGCACTGTCTTCTTGGCCTTCAAAGTCTTGGCTTTGGCTTTGGTTTTGGGAGGGGCAGGAGCTTCCTTCTTCACCTTGGGGGCCATATTGTGAAAAGTGAGTTCTTTTTTCTTAATTTTTTTTTCTTTACTTTACTGACTGCCTCCTTTTCTATCTCCTTTTGCCAGTTAGCCTTTCTTTTCATATCTCCTAAGTTTTCCCCAGGGTTCTGTCTTCAACCTTCTTCTTTTTGTTGTTTGGGTTTTTTTGAGAGCAGTCTTGCTCTGTTGCCCTAATCAAAGTGCAGAGGTGTCATAATAGCTTACCACAACCTCCTGGCTCGTGTGACCCTCAGCCTCCCGAGTAGCTGAGACTACCGACATGTGCCACCATGGCTGGCTAATTTTTCTTTTTTTCTTGTAGAGATGGCATCTCGCTCTTTGCTTAGGCTGGTCTCAAACTCCTAACCTCAAGCAGTCCTCCTTCCTTGGCTTCCCAAAATGCTAGGATTGCAGGTGTGAACCACCACACCCAACCAACCTTCTTTTCTTCTTCAACATATTCTCCCTATATGATGAGTCTCATATTTTATTGCCATTTTAACTACCTCTTGAACATTGAGTCTCGAGTCCATGCACACTCATCCACCACTTCAAGATTTACATATCTAATTGCCACAGAATACTCAGTCTCAGCACATCCAGAATTGAGCTTATATCCTCTCTCATTTCCATGCCACATGTTACTGTTGTTTCTCCTGTATTATTAGTGAATTGGTTCTGCCTTTCTGTTACCCAAAGCAGAAGCTAAGAATAATCCTAGACAACTCTTTGTTCTTTGTTCTCTCACTTTGTCAGGTCCTTTGATTTCTACTTGTTTAATACCTCTTACACTTCTTCCACTATTTCCTACTTCCCATATTTGTTGTCTGTGTTTTAGATAATGTTCTATTACTTCCCAAATTTCTTTTACAGATTTTCTACTATTCTCCTCCAATTAATTCTCCATACTGCTATCAGTGGTCTTCTTAATGTGCAGCTGACTTTATATTGTCAATAATTCCTAATTGCCTTAGGGATAATGTGTAAACTTCTTACAGGATACTGAGCCAGGCTAAATGGACTCTTTATAAGCCATTCTTTCTCTTCCTGTCTTGCCAGATTTGGGATGCCTGCATTCTCCAATCCCTCCATTCCTATATGGGGTGCACTTCTCTTCTTTTGGGTACTCCTAATTAGGCCTCTAATCTGAGCTGGGAGAGTCTCTCCTGCAGGAAACTTTCTTTGAATTCCCAGCTACATTCTTTACCCATTACTTGTGTTTCTTTAGAACCCTGTATTTGTCTCCACTTATCCATGTATAGTAATAAATGTTTATTCAACTCTTTACTAGTCCCCCAGGATGTCTCCAGGACAGAAGGTGTTGCTATTTAAACAACATTTAAAAGTAATGTGTGTTTATTGTTATTTAAAGGTAAGATATATTTATTGTAAAACATTGAAAACATAGTTAAACAAAAAGAGAAGTATTTAAATTACCCACAGTCTCACCCCCCAGAACCACCCCAAATGCCATTAATATTTTTCTGTAGAAACACTTATGTCCATATAAATTTTTAAACAATGAAATAATGGAGTGCTATTTCACAGCTTCTTTTTATTTATTTTTTTTGCTTTAATATATCATTAACATCTTTCTGTAATGTTACACATTTTTCTTCAACATCTTTTGGATAGCAAAGTAGTGTGTTGTATAGATATATTAAAGTGTAATCGTTCTGTTACTAAATATTTAATATGTTTAAAAATTTTCGCTATTATCAGTAATGCTTTAGTGAGCATCTGTATATAAATATATTTAGAAATGGAATTCTAGTTCAAATGGTTTGAAAAAATTTAAGGTGTTTGACATTGTTAAAATTATTAATCGGGGGCCATTAGGCTGAGAAGGCTCCAGCTACATGAACAAATCGAAACCCAACTCAATGTAAACAGTAAAAGGAAACTTAACCAGTCAGAAACTTCCAACTAACCATTAACTAGAGACTTTACCACTCAGAAACAGCCAACTAACCTCTAACTAGGGGCTTTCCACTTTAACCAATAAAATATTTTCTTTGTCTTGCTTCTGTGAACACCTTATAATAGTTTTCTTCTTGAGCCCCCTTGGTGGAGCACTGAACTGCTTCTGGTTTGGTGCTAAGCCCATTGATGAATCAATGAATGCCCAAATAAACTTTTTAAACTTTTAATGTGGCTAAGTTTATCCTTTAATGAGATGTGTATGTATATTTATATTGCCAAATTGCTCTTCAAAAAGGCTTTTAAAAAAATGGTTTCTACTCCTACTAGCAGTGTATAAGAATGCCTTTTTCACTTAAAAAATGAAGAGTTGTCATTTTTCATCTCCAGATTATAAGGGAAACTGCTATCTGTTTTTAATTTTTTTTCTTGATTACTGGAAAGATAGTTTTTTCCTCGGACATTTGTATTTTTTTTTTTTTTCAGTATTTTCCATCAGTTTCCTTTGTGATTTTTCTATTGGCAGGTGTGTTTTCTTACTGATTTTTTAAAAAGAGATTGTAAGTGTTTATAGTAGTAGCCATTTTTCTGTAGTGCAGTTGATCGTTGAACAACTCTGGGCTTAGGGGCGCTGACCCCCTGTGCAGTTGAAAATCCAGGTATAAGTTTTGACTCCCTAAAAACTTAACTGCTAATAACTTACTATTGACTGGAAGCCTTACTGATAACATAAACACTCGATCAGCACATATTAAGTGGAAGTGGATCATCGTAAAGGAATTCCTCCTAGTCATCTTCAAGTTGAGTAGGCTAAGGGAGAGGAGGAGGAGGAGGAGGAGGAGGAATAAGATGGATTGTTTTGCTGTCTGGGAGAGTGCAGGACCTGGGGTGGGTATAGAGGCAGAAGAGGAGGAGGAAGTGGAAGGGGAGACAAGAAAGGCAGGAAAGGCGGGCACACTAGGTGTAACTTCTATTGAAAAAATCTGCATATATTTGGAAAAAAACTGCATATAAGAGACCCTGTACAGTTCAAACCTGTGTTGTTCAAGGGTCAGCTGTATACTGTTGCAAGTCCTGTCCTTCAATTTGTTATATTTTTAAATGTTTTGTGGGTTTTGAAGTATAGACATTTAAACATTTTAAATTGGAATATATTACTCATTGTAATGTTTAGAAAGTTCCAAGATTATATTCACCTATACTTTTTTCTAGTACTTTTATATTTTAATTTTTAACATTTAAATTTGTAATCTATTGCAATTTATTTTATGTTTAGGGAACAGCCTTAATTCTGGGTACAGAACACAGGTCTGTCAAGTTATGATGCTCAGTAAATGTCTGGACCCTGTAGCAGGTCCTCACCTTACATATTATCATCTATGTACTTTGAGCTCCTGTTTTTTGTACCAAGTAGCATCTAGATGATGAAACAGTGCTTATAGGATATAATAATACAGTATGCAAGAGTTGAAAGATGATTTCCAAGATTTTTTTAGCAAGAATCAGAAGACAGGATTTTAGAAGGGGTCTTGAAGAAATTTGTGTATTCTATGCTATCCATGAACATGATTTTGGGAGTGGCCCACCTAAAAGAAGGAGAATATTTTTATTTTAATCTTTTTTTATTTCAGCATATTATGGGGGTACAAATGTTTAGGTTACATATATTGCCTTTGCCCCACCCAAGTCAGAGCTTCAAGCATGTCCATTCCTCAGACAGTGCGCACTACACCCATTAGGTGTGAATATACCCTTCCCCTCCTCCCCGCTCCCATCTGCCCGACACCCAGTGAATGTTAATACTATATGTGCACTTAAGTGTTGAGCAGTTAATACCAGTTTGATGGTGAATACATGTGGTGCTTGTTTTTCCATTCTTGTGATACTTCACTTAGTAGAATGGGCTCCAGCTCTATCCAGTATAATACAAGAGGTGCTAGATCACCACTGTTTTTTGTGGTTGAGTAGAACTCCACGGCATACATATACCACATTTTATTAATCCACTCATGTATTGATGGACACTTGGGTTGTTTCCACATCTTTGCAATTGTGAATTGTGCT